>NW_026062257.1:300000-449679 GCF_023897955.1 Schistocerca gregaria
CCTCCAGTTTCCAGACGCAAAGTCGTGTGTCATACACTTCTGTCGGCGTCGTACCATTCATCTGGACCCAGAACTTTACCTTCATGACGATCCACTCACTGTAGTGGAGACACACACATTCTTAGGACTGGTTTTCGTTGCTCGATTGACTTGGCTTCCTCATCTTCGTCAGCTTAAGCAGAAGTGCTGGCAGCACCTCAATGCCCGCCGACGCCTGAGCAACACGAACTGGGGTGCAGATAGATCTACGCTGCTGTGGCTCTACAGAGCCCTTGTCCAATCACGAATTGACTATGGGAGTGTGATTTAGGGTTCGGCAGTGCCCTCAGCGCTGAATTTACTCGACCCTGTGCACCACTGTGGGGTTCGATTAGCGACAGGATGAGTCCGGTGACCAGTGTACTGGTGAAGGCTGGGATCCCTCCATTATAAATTAGACGTGCAAAATTGCTCGCCAGTTACATTGCACACATTTGTAGTTCTCCTGAGTATACAAATTACCCTCTCCTTTTCCCTGCCCACGGCATTCCAGCCCCCACAACAGCAACCCAGATCAGGGGGTTAATGATTACGGTTTGCATTCGATTGCTTCTGTCTGGAGTCCTTGCCTGTTCTACCTCTCCTCGAGGTCCATTCACGTACATCTCCATGCTGTAAGCCTCAGCCACAGCTTTGTCTAAATCTTTCACGTGGCCCTAACGACTCCATTAACCTTGCGGCTCTCCACTGTCACTTCATCTCTATTCTTGACACGTACTGAGGCGACAAATTGGTTTACTCTGATGGCTCGATGGCTGATGCTCTCGTCAGCGTCGCGTATGTCCATGGAGGACATAATGAACAGCATTCCTTCCCGATGGCTGCAGTTCTTCCATGGCGGAGCTGTTGGCTGTATCTTGAGCTTTTGAGCAGATGTGTTCATGCTCTGGGGAGTCGTTCCTGTGTGCCAACTCCTTGAGCAGCCTACAAGGTATCGACCAGTGCTCTCCTCGTCATCCGTTGGTAGCGATCATCTAGGAGTTCATCTACGCCCTGGAACGGTTCGGTCGTTCATTGGTGTTTCTCTGGACCCCTGGTGACTTCGGAATCCCAGGCATCAAACTTGCTGAGAGATTGGCCAACAGGCTACGTGGAAACCACTCATGGAGATCGGCTTCTCTGCAACTGACAAGCTTGCTGTACTACGCCGCAAGGTTTTGCGGCTTGGGAGACGAAAAGGCTTAACCTCAGCATGCACAACAAACTGCGTGCCACTAAGGAGACTTCGAATGTGTGGCAACCCTCCATGTGGGCCTCTCGTATGGACTCTGCGGTTCTCTGCCAGCTCCGCATTGGCCACGCTTGTGTGACACATGGCTGCCTCCTGCACCGTGATTACCCACCTCAGTCAGTTTCGGTGTGGCGCCCGGCTGACGGTGGCCCATATCTTGGTGAGCTGTCCTCCTTTGGCTGCCCTGTGACGGACTCTTCAGCTACCGGACTAGTTGTGACTTCGTAGGCTTTCCCGGCGTAATAAGTCTTGAAAATCTCTTCGGGTTTGCTGCCGGACTAGTTGCCATTAATTTCAACTGAAAAAGCCTCATTGGCTAATTTAGGTTTAAGTTTTATTCGTGAGGGTGGGTTTTATCATTCTTTATAAGTTTCAGCTCTAAAGCTTGTGTGGTGGATGTTTTCATGTGTCGCAGAGTGGCTAGCTTTTTCCTTTTTGTTCTCGTGGTGGGTCAGCCACGATCATCTGCTCATGTTTTTATCTGTTCTATCTTGTTTCTTGCTCCTCTGTGGCTTTCTTTTCCTGTTTTGTCCATGGTAGTGTTGATTGTCCTGTTCTTCTCCTGGTTCCTCCATTCTCCTGTTACCGTGCTGTACATCTCTTTTATTTCCCTTGTGTAATAATTTTGTTGGGAACGAGAGACCGATGACCTCACAGTTTGGTCCCTTCCCCCCTCTTTCAAACCAACCAACCTAAATGGAGGAAACCTGTAGTAAGTGGTTGACAAGAATGAATATTTTTAGACCATTTGGATGTGTATTACGCTCTCGTATTATACACAAGCAACGGAAAATTTTATCCATATGTTACGCAAGTTTCATCGGAGTTCCTCGTCCGTGTAAAATCTGCAAATGTAGCACAGCATAGAGGTTAAATGAAAAGAACCGAAAATTTTTTAGCGTTTAGTGTTTCTGAAGTGTTTGCAGTAAGAGCTGATAGCGGAAAATGAAAGTATGACGTTGTTACGTAGGATTACATTGCTTTATTGTTAAAAACCATTTCATTGCTTGTAGTTTAGGTAGAGAATTTGTGTTCACATTGCCATCGAGGGCTTAGATGTAGGCTAATTGCTCTCGTGCCGTCGAAATCAAAAGAGACGCCTTTACAATATTAAAGGCTCAATAACTCGCGTTGAATATTTGTAGAGTTCAACTCATACTTAGTTGACACATATATCGTTCGGAGCTAGGTGGCCTCTCTTTACAGGTTGAAAGAATTCTCTTGCTTAACGTAAATTTCATTCCCGGAATATTTCCGAAATCCTCATTTTCAGGATGTTACCTTTAAACTTCCGTGCAAGCGCGCAGCCAGTGGTATCGGGTTTTCTGTATGAATCGTTGTCTTCACTGCTGCGTATTCCTTTGCTATTGTAATTTTGCAGAAGAAATTTTGTAACACAGATGAAGTGACGTCTTTGATTTCACATTACGTGTATTAATGAAGCGCAAGTCAACAGTGTGGAAACATTTAGACGTAGAAATGTAATCGTAATTTGATGATAAATTAACCATTTTAGTCTGTTGTACTAAACTGATAATGAATTAGTGTTTTTCAAAGTAGAGAACAGCCAGAAAATATTATGTATGTTACAGAAGTTATTCCGAAGTACCGGTCGGTGCGCATTATTCTGCCGTTTTGGGAAAGGTGAAGTGTGCGCGGTGACAGTTGCTCGCCTGTGACATCCGCCTCTCGTGCTAAGACAGGTTTCCTTGGGTGCAGAAACGTGTTGCAGCGTGCTGCGGAATACGGTTGCGTCATTCTGTGTGATGCTGGCTGCGTGGTCCTGCGTGAAACGTCTACCAAAGTGCGGGGAAAAAAAAAGAAAAAAAGTGGCGGCGCGTGTTGTTCTCACTGTCCTTTGGAGAACGTCCATCTACCTCTATAGTCTTCAGGTTTTCTGCACACTCACTGTGTGTAGGTAGATACTGGATTAGCCAACAGAAATAGCGTTGGCGAAAATTCGGCTAAGTGCCCACCACGAAAAAGCCACAACTCCAGTCCATGGGCAGAAACCGAAAGTTAAACTACCGAGCGTTCGGGTTTCTTGCATGTCTCGTTCGGGAGAGTCTAAAATTTCTTTCTAGTTGTTTTGCCTCCATAACACTGAAAATATCGGGTCGGAATAAATATCTTGGGCTGCTTTCAGGTGTGAACTTTTAACGGAAAATCAGCGATATGGCGTAAATAAAGTCCGGATATTAAATACGGGCTTGATGGCAGTTTTCTGAGTCCGAAAAAGTCGCTGACCCACGACTACTTGAGTCAATACATTGTGTTCAGTAGGCGTCTTATAGAGAAGTGGTCAACATAATGTGTAGCAATCTGCAAGAAACATGCCAAGCGGAATTCATGTTGAAAGGTTCGCACACGAATATCTCCTACATCAAGCCACTCACAAAACTCGAACTTCCACAAAATACTCAGCACTGCAGTCGCTTTTCGTCAGCAATGAGAGAACCGATCAACTGCGCGAATTTAATAATTTTCAACTACAAATTTGATTCTTGAGATTTAACAAACGTTAACCGGAATACGGCTCCAAGGCGACTATATCGTCTCCTAGATCTAAGGCGCAAAGCCTAATCAAAGGCGCGGCGAATACTGAATTCCTATTGGCGACGCAATCATTACAAGATGACAACTAGTAATAATTTGCTACGTTATAGTGGTATTTATAATTAGACCACTGTGCATGATAGCGATACGACAACTACTCTCTAACACCTTTTCTTAATTCATTTAAAATATGGTATGGAAATGCAGAAGCATTTAAGCTTTTAGGAGGAGTTGGTTTTTCTCGATACTCGCCGTTTACCACGTCTCGTCTCCTAACCTGTGTCGTACGACATACTTGTATACTCAGCTTCAGTGGTACACGTCGATAACGTGAGGAAACATTTTGGCTAATAGCCAGTAACACTGAAGTACAAATTAATATAACATGACGAGGAATTTTAGGAAGCCAACATTCGAGATGTAGAGGTGGTGAAACTTTTACCTTTATACTTTTTGTGAGGGGGAGGTGCGGCGGTGAAGGGAGTAACAGTTTCGGAAAAGAATTAATTTATTTTTGCAATCCGTTGGAGGTCGGTGGGTGCCACAGTTTACCCTTTACTGGCGCGACGCGAGTTTCAGTGGGCTGTGATCAACAGTTTGCTTCTACACGCACGACAGCAGTAGCGGAAGCAGCTAAAGCAAAACATGCAGCTCTGTGATCGAGTGGAAAACCTGTTCGTTTTGGCAGTCAGAAAGTACATCGAAATTATGGAAGAGGAATACTGAATATTACCGGAAAGGGTATTCACAAGTGTTATGCAGCCAATGTTCATAAAACGCGAAGGACGGGGCATAACATTTCAGTAACAAAATTGCTCGACGATGCGGAGAGACAAAAGGTCCCACAACTTCACAACACAGACTTAGGTCGCTTTGAGTCGGTATCTACGGCAACAACGGTGTAAGACAGTGACAAATTCGAAAGATAAGGAAACCAGTTTAGAGAGCAAGAACAGCGTATCATCGGTCTCTGGGAATCGAACGAAATGAAATTCACTTACGTAGAGAACAGAAGGCGGAATACTGATATTAGGAGGCAACAGCGGAAAAATACTGAAATTCGGACATCGTTCTAAGACTATTCGTTGTAACAAGGAACATGAACTTCCATCCTCCCTGTTAACAATTCTGGAACAAATGGAGAATCTGTTTTGTGTCGCAATACTTGGGTACCTTTGCTTGATAATGAACTCAGGCACTCGTGGAGAGCTGAACAAGTGCTACAAACTCTTCATAACAGTAAGTTATTTGTGGACATCGTCACCGATAAGAACAGGATGCGTTACACGACAGAGCGAACACACTTTGCCGAAGAGGTTATCAGAATAGTGTGTACAGCAGTCACGATTTGGAACAGACCGTTACAGGATCCGGGATCGATGCGGTGAAGTTTTCCAATCTTTCGTGGCCCTGCTGTGAGAAAATAGGCGCATCTCGCACGTAGACCCACATACGAACTACCTGGATCGCCCGTTTGGTGCCCTGAAGAGTTGGTTTGCCAACTGAAACTCTAGTTCGTAAGTGAGTAAGTGGACAGATGTGAGCTCTGTTGACACTGTGCTGTAGGCTTTTGTGTCACTGGGGGTTTGAGTCACTGGGTCGACAGATTGACCATATTTCGTACTGACAGGATACCAAAATTCCCTTCTCGCGGGAGAGGGTCTGTGCAGCGATAGCAGCAACGAAGAGGAATCACGTAGACATGGCAAAGAGCGCGTGGAAGTGCTAAGAGGCTAGAGGGAAGAGTGCCTTCAGTATGGAAAAAGATAATTTTACCAAATGGCAGAAAATGGGTCAGCAATATGGGAAGCTCGGTGGCCTGTATGCCAGCTAAAGACTTCGTGCAGTAAGACATTCCTGTAAGGCTGCGGTCACGTCGACGACGGTATCTGTGCATTTTACATCGACCGAAGATCTTTCCAAACCAGTAAGTCGCTACGTGCGCGGTCACAGGGTAGCCGATGTTACCGCCCGATCGTGCACATTTCGGATAATTGCTGAAATTCATATGTTTTTATTGGCATATCGGCCTACATTATACGAAGCAGACTGCAAGAAACAGATCGGTAAAAGGCGTTTGTGCCATTTTGTGAATGAAAAGTCATCGGGATATATTTTGGTATCAATAGATTGAAATCTCAGCTTTGTCGGAAACCACCCGTAGGATAAATCATTATCGGGAATTGTAAGTGTAACTTTACTTTTTAACGTCAAAGAATCTGTTAGAGAGGGATGCTGCATCTCACGGTTAGTTGCTTTAGTGGATATATCTTGGGCTGTGATAAGTGGACAAAAGTTGCATAGCTATTATTATTACTGCTACCAACTGGGGCTATGTCGGTAGTGTGATGGTTGCATGAAGGGGTTTCAGATGTGTGTGTTTCTTCATTTTTCAGTCTGTAGGTGAGCACAACATCAAATAAATTCGGCAACACATTAACTGTAATCTTGCTGTTAAAGGTTACCACGAATCATCGAGAATATATTGTACCGAAGACTCGTACGTGACTCACTTTCGGATAACGGAAGATGATTTTCAACACCAGCAGAGGTGTGATTAGGGTGTAATAAAATCCGACAATCTGAGGGTGCAGTTCTGGCTAACGTAAAACGGGAAATTACACGACTGTATTTGCCATCTGGCGTTTACATCTTTCCAATACTGAGACCTATACGACGTTCTGACAAGTTCTTGTCACGTGTTGCATGCTATTCAGGCTACAATGCCCTGAAGATTAAAAAGCTACTTATTTCACTCCTGCGACCCACATAAAGTACGACTAAGGATTGCATTTCTTCCATACCGAATTTTGGAGCTACGCTTCGTTCAACCCCAGCGGGTTTGGGGTCAGAATAGGCCCAAGGTATTCCTGCCTGTCGTAAGAGGAGACTAAAAGGAGTCCCTCCCCCTCAAGGGGGTAGTTTGCGACTGTGTCCGGAGACGAACGGTTCAACGACTTACATTTGATGTCATTTTTGTTTTTGGATTATTCTGGTATCTTCCTCCCTTTCTTGGTTTTTCTTTCATTTCTTTTTCCTTCCATTCCTTTTCATTCCTTTGTTTTCCTTCCTTTGTTTTTCCTTCCTTTGTCCTTCTCCCTCCATCACTGTATTCCTTCCTTTTTTCCTTGCATTCTCCTCCTCCTCCTCCTCCTCCACCTATTTCTCGCCTTCTCCTCCTTCCCCTCCTCATCATCACCTCCTCCTCCTCCTCCTCCTCCTCCTCCTCCTCCTCCTCCTCCTCCTCTTCCTCGACTTGCCCTTCCCTTCCTCGACTTCTTCTCCTCCTCCTCTTCCTCATCCTCGACTTCTCCTCCCTCCCTGCCTCCTCCTTACCTTTTTGTCCGCCCTATTGTCTCCAGCTCAGCGTTTAAAACAGTCTGTCCTTTCCCTCCCTCTCTCCCTTTTTTTCTATTCTTCTTTCCTCCCTGTGCGTGCCTGAAGGCCGACCCACGCATTCACACGCATAGCTGGTGACGGCGTAATGCGTAATTCCGTACGCCCTGGGTAGGCACGTAAGGTTCACACGTACCCCCTGGTAAAGGCCAGGCCCGGGTAGGGATGATCGCCTGAGCTGACACCTTCTGACTATGCCGATTGTTCCCTCAGTCCGTTTCTCGGGAAGTGTGACCTGAGGTGTAAACATTCACCTAAGGCAGGAGCACCCTCTGGGAGGGTCCCAACAAGGAAGGAGCACGCCATCTGAGATGGTGGCAATCATAGGGGATTCATCCGCAATGAATTCTTCTTCTTCTCCTTCTCCTCTCTCGACTTCTGCCATAAAAACGGAAACATGACCGGCCACCAGTGACAAAAGTACTGCCGCCTGCCCCAAAGTTTCTCGTAGTTTCTAGATCTGATGATGGAAAAGATTTTTCATCTGTCAACCCCTTCGTTATTCATAATTGCGTAGATGTCATAGGTGGATCTGACAAGTCTTGCACCAGGATGCGTAACTGTACCTTGTTGTTGGAAACTGAGAGCGCCTTTCAGGCACAAAAACTCCTTCGCGACACACTCCTGTACACGTTCCCTGTCCAGGTGAGGGCTCACTGCACTTTGAATTCATCTCGTGGTGTGGTATCTACTAGATCACTTGATGGATTGATTGACGAGGAGATTCAGTCTTTCCTCGCTGAGAAGAGCGTGACAGCTGTCCATAGGGTCATGAAAAAGGTCGACTATGACCTTGTAATGACCCAGACAGTTTTCTTGCCCCCCTATGGGGTCCACAACTTTTTTGTGGATACGTGTGTGGCGAGCAAGGGGCCCTGAGCTATTGCAGCCTTCTTTCTCTCCAGGGCTGCATTTCCTTTCTTTTCCCCTCCTTTCCCCTCCTTGTTTCTTTTCCCTCGCCCTCTCCTCTCCCTCTCTTGGCGTCCTTGCTTAAGTTGGCCCCTGCTAACCTCCTGGTTCTGTTGGTTTTACAATTTGGCTTTGTTGCATAATCAGCTCCTCCTATTGCCATTCCCTGTCCCCCTCTGGGGTTTGACCCCCATTCCTAAATTTTTGCTCCATAGTGTGAACCATTTGGGGAAGAGCACCTTACCTAGTGTCTCCTAGTACATTCCACCTTCTCTTTTACGTCGTTGTCTGATACTAGGTTGCATAGCCAGCACGGTAGCCAGCCCATGTGGTGGGGTCGCTTTGTACCCTTTTGGTTGAGCCCCCTGAACACACAGGGATTACACTTCTGATACCTGAGCTGTGACCTCCTCATGCATGCCTTGGAGTGGTTGCTCGTCATGCTGGAGCATCGGAACTCCTGGCAATGTCGGCCATGCCAGATGGCCCTTGCTGTGGTTAGGTGGCACCTGTGAGAAGAGCCCCTGATCTGAGTTGGTGGTATCAGGGCGGACGCTATGCAAATGAAATGCATATGGGTCCAGAACTCTGGCTGTTCTTCTGCAGCTGTCTCTCAGCGTAGAACTGATTCTTAAAGTGCTTCTTCTCTTGCCCGCTTCGGCCTTCCCTTCCATGACTACCCCCTGGGAAGAGGGTCAGGCCCGTTGGCTACTGGCGAAGCACTTCCCCCATTATCCAGTTTGCACCAGGACTGATGGGGATACTTTCACCAATACCAACTTTATATTTTGTGTAACACATGGAAGACAATTTTGGTGAAGTGGACTCCCTGATCAAGATGAGGTCAGGTTTGTTACTGATCAAAATTGCTTCACTTGCCCAATCTATGGCCCTTTGTGCCTGTACCCATCTTGGATCAATGTGTATTTTTCACACGGTCCTCATCCTTCAAACTGATGAGGAACTTCGGGACAATCTCGGATGGCGGGGTGTTCAGATTGTTCGGCGTGTTCAGATGGGTTCTAAAGACAGTCGTATTGATACTGGTGCCTTTATCTTGGACCCTGAAGGGGTTACCCTGCCTGAAAAAGTTAAGATTATGTTTTATCGATGTGATGTGAAGCCGTACTTCCCACCACCTATGAGCTTGCGTTTTGGACACGTCTTCCTGCTGTTCACAGGCCCCTCTCTGTGGTGACTGTGGACGTCCACTCCATGTGTTACCCCTCCTGTGTGTGTAAATTGTCATGGTAGTCATTCTCCACGTTCACCCGATTGCCCAGTATATAAGAAGGAAAAGAAGATACAGGAGTATAAGTCCCTCGATTGATTAACCTACACAGAGGCCCGTAAGAAGTATCCAGGTCTTCAGCCTGTGTCCATGACATCTAGTTATGCTTTGGTTTCATCTTCACCCCTTCCTCACCCCCATCTCGGACCCCTCGCCTCCCCCCTCCCCTGCAGCTCCAGCACTTTCTTCTCTGGGCGGTGCTCCCCTCTCCAGCCGGAAAAGTGTCCCACTCCTTCGGCATCTGCCGGTCAAGGCGCCTATTCAGGATGCCCCTTCCCAGCACCTTCGAGGCCAAAGGTCTGCTGCATCGTGACGACCGCGAGAGCCGCGGTCTGTCGGCCCCCAGGTTGCCCGGTCTTTCTGTTCGCGATATTGCAGCAGCTTGCTCCTTTATGCCACACGGCCCTCCTAGATCTCAAAGAGAAAAGAAGCAACAAAAGTCCGAGACAAAGAGCCTCTGGTGTCAGCAGAGGTCCTCGTGTTGAGTTTTATTCGGGGGGGTTTTTATCGTATGATTTGAGTGTTTGTCCTTTTCTTTCCTGTATTGACTTGGGCCTTTCGCCTGTGGTTTTAAACTGTGGGTTTTAATGTCATTTGGTGGTTGGCTTTTCCTTATTTTCATGGTCGGCCAACCACCTTCACACTCGGTGTGATTTTAGTTCCGTTTGTCTGGTCTTTGTCTGTCTTTCTCGTATTGTGTCGTCCCTTGTCTCAGTTCTCCGTTTTTAACGACTGACAGTTTTTATTTCGTGTGATTTTATCGTGGAACAAGGGACCGATGACCTTAGGAGTCTGGTCCCTTCAATCCCACACCCAACCAACCAATCAGCAGAGGTCCCATCCGGATTCTGTCGTTCATGGATGTCGCCCCCTCCTTGTCGGTGCCAGATGGTGACTGGGTGGTATGACTGGCTTTAGCCTGTTCAACCTCCATTGAAATCATTGTTCAGTGGTTATCCAATGGAACTGTAATGGATACTACCATCACCTTCAAGAATTGAAATCCCTTATTTCGTCTTACTCTGCAGCTTGTGTGGTTCTACAGGAATCTCATTTTACTGATGATCACTCACAGACCCTCTGTCGGTTCAGTGTTTTCTGTCGAAATCGGGTCGGACCCTCACGGGCTTCTGGTGGCGTTTGTACGTTGGTCCGTACAGACATTGCTAGCAGGTGGATTCCTCTTCAAACTATATTGGAAGCTGTTGCTGTTAGGGTACACCTAGACTCTGAGGTCACGGTTTCCAATCTTTACCTCCCTCCTGACAGGACTCTTACACCTGCTGCCTTAACTGCCCTCCTTCAGCAACATCGTCTTCCCTTCTTCCTTTTTGGGGATTTTAATGCTCATCATCCCTTGTGAGGCAGTGCCTTTCCATCTAGACGAGGTCTTCTCATAGACCAGTTTATTGCAGACCACGACTTGTGCCTTCTTGATGATGGCTCTCCTACTCATGTCAGTGCCGGTCATGATACCTTTTATGCCATTGATCTTTCTCTTTTCTTTGCACTCTCTCCTCCGTTCATTACACTGGTCGCCAAATGACGACCTTTGTGATAGTGACCATTTCCAGTTGATTATCTCTCTCCCTTCCCGCTCCCCAAATGACACGTTACCTTGTTGGTGTTTCCAACGCACCGATTGGCCTCTATAAACTAAACAGGTCTTGTTTTCTCCCTCTTTGTCGGGTTGTATTGATGACAACCTACATGTCGTGTCTGACGCGATTGTTCGCGCTGCTAGCCCTGCTGTCCCGCGTTCATCTGGGCCATTAAGTCGCCGGCAAGTCCCATGGTGGAGTACAGCCATTGCCATTGCAATCCGTGATCGCTGTCGAGCTTTGCAACACCTTAAGGGGCACCCATCCGTAGCCAGACTTACTACCTTTAAACGCCTCTGCGCTAAAGCACGTTATTGAATGAAACAGAGCAAGTGGATATGTTGGGAACGATTCGTTTCTTTCCTTGGTAGTACTGTCCCTCTGTCACGAGTATGGGCTACACTTCGCTCTCTCCAAGGTTGCCATTGGCAGTCCACCCTCACAGGCCTTCACCTCCCACATGGCCTTTGTACGGACCCATTAGCTTGTGCAGACTACCTTGCGACCCATTTTGCACTGGCATCAGCCCCCTATCCAGCTGCTTTCCTTCACCAGAAACTGGTGGCTGAAGCTTTCATCTTATGTTTTACCCCTTGTGAGTCAGAATCTTAAAACAAACCTTTTACTGAATGGGAATTTCTTTCTGTTCTATCTTCTTCTCATGATACGGCCCCTGGCCCAGATTCCATTCATAACGAACTGCTTCAACATCTCAGTGCTCCACAATGACAACATCTTCTCCAGCTGTTTAACTGTATCCGCTCCAGGGCGACTTCCCTTCTCTGTGGAGGGATAGCATCGTGGTTCCTGTCCTTAAGCCTGTTAAGAACCCCCTATTTGTAGACAGCTATTGGCCAATTAGTCTGACCAATGTTGTTTGTAAGTTACTTTAATGGATGGTAGCCCGTCGGCTCAATTCGGTCCTCCAGTCTCGAGATCTATTGTCCCCTTACCAGTGTGGCTTCCAAGAGGGACGGTCTCCAATCATCCAATCATTTACTTCACTTGGAATCTGCAGTTCGGCAGGCTTTTTCCCAGCGCCACCATTTAGTTGCAGTGTTTTTTGACCTTCTAAAGGCCTATTACATGGCCTGGTGCCATCACATTTTGCTTACCCTTCATCAGAAGGGTCTTGGGGCCCACTACTGATTTTCATCCGCCAGTTCCTGTTCCATCGGTCATTCAGAGTTTGAGTTGGTACTGTTTTTAGTTCTCCACGGACCCAGGAGACAGGTATCCCACAGGGTTCTGTCTTGAGTGTCCTTCTTTTCCTCATTGCTATCGATGGACGTGTGGCCTCAGTCAGTCCTTTGGTTGCCCCTGCCCTGTATATGGATGGTTTCTGCATTTGGGTTAGTTCCTCCTCGATGGCATCTGCAGAACGGCAGCTCCAGGGAGCTACATGGAGTGCCTCTGCATGGACCCTCTCCCACGGGTTTCAATTTACTCCTCTACAATCGCAGGTGGTCCACTTCTGCCGCCGTACTATGATCCACCCCGATCCAGAGCCCTATCTTTATGCACAACGATTGCCAATGGTCCCACAGTTTCGTTTCCTTGGTTATCTTTTCCACAAAAAGCTCATTTGGCTGCCCCATATCAGACATCTGAGGGTAGGATGTTTCTGTAAACTCAATGTCCTTCACTTCCTTACCCACTCCTCTTCGGGTGCAGACCGTTCCCCCATCCTCCATTTTTATCATGCTCTAGTTCTGTCTCGCTTGGACTATTGCTGTCAAGTTTATGGTTCAGTTGCTCCTTCCACACTGCACGTGCTGGATCCAGTCCACTATTGTGGTATCCATTTGGCCACCGGTGCCTTCCCTACTACCTCTGTTGATAGTCTCCTGGTTGAATCTGGGATTCCCCTCCCCCCTTTTCTGTTCGGCGGTCCCAGCTTCTGGTGTCTTAAGCACTCGCTGTCCCTCCCTCTCATCCTTCCTATTCTGTCCTGTTACGAGACCATGGACGTCGCCCACCCCATTCCATCCCTCGGGCGGGTTTACCGGTTGGGCTCTGCCTTGCGTCTCTTTGCTGTGATTTTCAGCTTTCTTCTTTGTCCTGTCTTCCTCGCTCTCTCCCCTCCACCCCCCCCCTTGGCTAGTTCCTCAGCCTCTAATTTGGATTGATCTCCTCCAACGTCCAAAAGATTCCATCCCCCCAATGGTGATCCATTCCTTTTTCCGCCTAACTTAATGGGAGTTTCGGGATGCTGTCGTTTTTACACTGATGACTCAAAATCTGCTGATCATGTGGGGTATGCTTTCACGTCCCCTGTTGGAACGAAAAATCACCTGCTGCCACCTACATGTGGGGTTTTTACTGCGTAATTGATGGCAATTTCCCAGGCCCTTTACTTTTATTAAACAGTCCCAACACAACTGTGTTTTGTTCATGTAACGACTCAATGAGTGGCCTTCTTGCTATTGACTGATATTTTTTGCGTCGTCCCTTGGTCTCTGTCATCCATGACCATCTCGTTGATATTCACTGTGCTGCTTGTTCCATTGACTTCCTTTATGTCCCTGGCCATGTGGGTATCCTGAGTAATGAGCTCGCTTATCATTTGGCTGGAGAAGCAGTCACTTACCCCCGTTTTCTTTAACCCCTCCTGCAGCGGATTTACGGCTTCACATCAAATCCCACTTCACACAGGCACGGGCCAACTTTTGGGACGCTTCTCCGCTGTCTAATAAACCTCGTGCAATCAAGGTGATACAAGGATCATGGTGTTCTTCCTTCCACCTCTCGCGAAAGACTCGACCACACTGTGTCGTCTCCGCATTGGCCATACCAGGCTTTTGCGGGATGGGTCACCCCCACTTTGTGGTTGTGGAGCCTTCCAGTCAGTAGCCCACATTTTTCTTGAATGCCTCCTTCTTTTGGCTCTGCGTGCTAAGTACAGACTCACCCACACTTTACCTCTGATGTTGGCTGACGATTCCCACATGGTCTCTCTGGTTCTGTTTCCTCCAGGAAAGTGGTTTTTATTCTCAGTTTTAAGGTGTTGGGGCAGGGCGGTGAGTGCTTGGGTGTCTCCCACTGTAAGCCATGTTTGGAGATTCCAGACTCACCGCCCTGACAGAGATAATATTTTCTTCCCCTCTTACTCTGTTTTACCCTTTTTTAAAGGATTGGTTAGTCTCCTTTTCTCATAGGTACTTCTACATTCTAGCAGTTGCACGTCTTAAGTCATAGGTGGTATTGCCTATGCTGCTTCATCATAGTGTTGGGTTCGTTGTCTTGCTGACTTCCCTCATATTGTTTTTTACCATTTACAACATGACTGCCCTTTTACGTTTTCACCTTCTTCCCTTTTATTGTTCTGACTTTCCTGAGATGTCAAACAAGTGGAATGGACCACATTTGCAACAAGGGGCTGATGACCTTGCTGTTTGGTCCTATAAACCCCACACAACCAACCAACTAACCAAGCTTTCTTGCCTTTGACAGTGTTCATCTGCCGTCGCGCATCAAAGTGGGCTATGAAGTTATTTCTGTTCGCCCTTACGTCCCGACACCTACTCGCTGCTACCAGTGTCGTCGTTTTAATCACACCCGCCAGTCTAGTTGTAATGCCGATAAATGCGTCACTTGTGGCAGGGACGCCCATGGGGGTGACTGTCTGTCTGTCACCTTGTTGTGTGAACTGTCAGGGTGACCATGCAGCATCCTCCCACGAGTGTCCCATCTACAAGGATTAATGCTGTTTACAGGAAATTCGGGTCAAAGAGAAAGTGTCCACCTCGGCTGCTCGCAAGCTATTTGTTAGTAGGAAGCCCACGCTGCTCCCAACAAGGAAATACAGTACTGTCCCCTCCCCTCCTTCGCCTACTAGGTAGGTGTCGACACAGACATGCTATCTGACCTTTAGCATTACGGTCGTCCGTTCGGCCAGTGCTAAGATCGCCCGGTCAACGTCTCCTCTTCCTCCCGTCACCCCTAAGACACAAGAACCTTCATCAGCTTCTGCCTAGTCGAAGACCCAGAAGTCAGCTGCACGGGCCTTCAAGAAGGAACCGTCCCGTGAAGACTTCCTATGTACCTCGAACTCCCAGCCATCGACCAGTACTTCGACTAAACAACCTTCCAAGAAGGCTCATAGGAAGCACAGTTCTCCTTCTCGGCCACGGCGCGTTTCTTCTCCTGCGCCACCCAGCAGTTGCCCCCCCAGGCCGTCATCCGTTTCGCCTGGCCGCACCGCTGGTAGCCGAACATCTGGCCGTTCACCGCCGGAGGAAGCTCCACCTCCCGGCCGTCTTAACAAGATGGCTGACGAACCTATTGAACAAATGGACAAGAACTCTCCGCCTATTGATAGCGACCATCTCGCTTACCATCTATGTCTGTAAGGTGATGGAACGAATGGTTAACTTTAGGCGTCGAGATTCGAGCAGCCAAACCAAACTACTTACCGATGTACAATGTGGATTTCGTAGGTGCCTCTCTGCTGACGACCATTTGGTTACCTTGTCGACCTTCATTATGAATAACTTCTTGCGGAAGTGCCAGACAGTAGCTGTGTTCATTGATTTGGAGAAGTCTTAAGACACCTTTTGGAGGGCGGGCGTTACCCACACCATGCTTACATGGGGATTTCACGGTCGCCTCCCTCTTTTTTTTCGTGAATTTTTAATCGATCGACACATAAGGGTACTTGTGGGTTCTATGCTGTCCGACGCCTTTCGCTAGGAGAATGGGGTGCCACATTGCTCATTTTTGAGCGTCACTCTCTTCGCCATAGCGATCAATCCAATAATGGATTGCCTCCCAGCTGATGTATTAGTCTCCCTTTTCTTGGACGATTTTACCATCTACTGCAGCGCACAGCGTACATGATTCCTGGAGCGCTGTCTTCAGCGTTGTTTTGACCAGCTTTACTCCTGGAGTGTCGCCAATGGCTTCCGTTTTTCTGCCGAGAAGACGGTCTGTATTATCTTCTGGCGCTACAAAGAGTTTCTCCCACCGTCCTTAAATCTGGGCTCCGTTGCTCTCCCATTCGTGGAGACAGGATAATTTTTAGGTCTTACATTTGACAGGAAACTTATCTCCACATGTCTTTTTTGGCTGCCAGTTGTACCCGTTCTCTAAATGCCCTCCATATTCTCAGCGGTACGTTGTGGGGAGCGGATCGAACCGTCCTACTTCGCTTCTATCGGTCGATCGTCCGCTCGAAGCTGGATTGTGGGAGCTTTGTACACTCCTCTTTACGGCCGTACATCTTACGCCGTCTCAACTCCATACAACATCGGGGTTTACGTCTTGCGATCGGAGCGTTTTATACTAGTCCCTTCGAGAGTCTTCATGCTGAAGCCGGTGAATTGCCACTAACCTCCCAGCGCGATGTACTGCTATGTTGGTATGCCTGTCGGCTATTATCAGTGGCCAACTAGCCGTCTTATAGTTCCTTTATTGATAACTCTCTCGACTGTCAATACGGGTTCTATGTATCTGCCCTGCTACACCCTGGAGTTCGCTTTCGTTGCCTCCTTCAGCAACTTAATTATTCACTCCCTGCAACCTTTAGAGTGGGCGAGAGCCAAACGCCACCTTGACCCTACGCTCAGGTTCGCGTTCACCTTGACCTCAGCTCGTTCCCGAAGGAGGTAACCTCAGCTTCAGTATATCTCTCGCGGTTTGTCGAACTTCGTTCGAAGTTCATTAATACGAACTTCATTTATACAGATGGCTCTAAGACCAATGACAGTGTCAGGTGTTCTTTTATTGTCGGGGCACACAGTTTCAAATACCGGCGCCATGGCCATTGTTCGGTTTCAGAACTGAGCTCTTTGCCCTCTACCAGGCTGTTCTATACATCCGCCGCCACCGACATTCTGCTTATGTCATCTGCTCTGATTCCCTGAGCGCCATCCAGAGCCTCAGTGATCCGTATCCGGTTGACCCTTTCGTGCGCCGGATCCAACGCTCTCTTCAGCAGCTGGCTGACGATGGTTCTCCGGTTACCTTTATGTGGGTTCCTGGCCATGTCGGTATCCCTGGGAATGAAGTTGCAGATGCCGCCGCCAAGGCTGCGGTCCTCCAGCCTCGGACAGGTTCTTGTTGTGTGCCTTCATCTGATTTCAGCAGGGTCATTTGTCAGCGCATTTTATCGCTGTGACATGCCAATTGGTCTACACTTATTGAAAACAAGCTTCGGACCTTGAAACCTCTCCCCACGGCTTGGACAACCTCTTCACGCCCTTCTCGGCGGGAGGAGGTCGTTTTGTCCCGGTTACGTATTGGACACTGCCGGTTCAGCCGCCGCCATCTGCTGACGGCTGCGTCGGCGCCGTTCTGCCAATGTAGGCAATCGCTAACTGTACGCCACATTTTAATGTCCTGTCCAAATTTTAGTGCACTGCGCTTTGATCATAGCCCCCCATGTACTCTGGAAGAAATTTTAGCGGATGACCCAAAAGCAGCTGCTCGCGTTCATCGTTTATCCACTCGACAAACCTGTCTGACATTTGATTATGCTGTTTTTTATTATTCCTTGCCTGTTAATGTGCCTTTTATTAGTGTTGTCCTTTTTAGTTGCTGCTTTAACATTGTGCCTCACAGTGCATTCATAATTTAGTCTGGGCGCTAATGACCACTGTAGTTTGCGCCCGAAAACTACAAAAAACCACACATTGACAGAAAACCACAATTTCAAGGTGCACGCCGACAATTTCTTTATGAGTGACACTCTTTAGTACTCTCTTGAGTATTAGGAGTAAATATACTGAAAGATTGACCTCCCCAACGAAAAGACATGAAGGCTGGAGAACGAGGAGCAATAGCATGTCCAATAGAAGATACAGGAGATCCATTGTAGTAATACGTACGATAACAAACGTCTTACTCTGCATTCATCTTTCGTTGGTATTGAGACTCAGGGTGAGACACAGGTGGAACATTCCACAAAGACAATACGTGCAAGTCCCAAGGTGGGTCATTGCACCTTAGAACACCTGTATTGGTGGTATTTGATTGACAAATTATCATAACTATAGAAATACTACATAGCATCGATGATTTAGTATTTATACAGCTTCCAGGACGCAATTAAAATTGCAGTGATCACCAGGTGACTCGAATGGACTGCAGATTACTTCAAGAACAACACATTCCACTGCGCAAATTAAAAGCGGAAATTGCGGGTGGACTATTAGCCGTTAAGAGAAATCAAAGCGAGGACGCCCAAGTAAAGAGAACTTGTCAAAAAAGAATAGAGCTACGAAAACAGTTCCGCCAGTTTTTGACTGCCAAAAGAAGAAGTAAGATGATTGGCTTGTAAGGGAGGAAACAAGAGGACGATGCAGATGAGTTTCAAGGTGGTAGCGTCTAAGTCTGCATCTGCATCTATACTCCGCAATCCATCATGAGGTCCATGGCAGAAGTTACGTCCCATTGTACCAGTTACTAGAGCTTCTTCCTCTTGTATTCACGTATACAGCACGGAAAGAACGATCATTCGTATGCCTCTGTGCGTGCAGTACTTACTCTAATCATATACTCACGATCCCAATGTGAGCAATTGGGATGGTAGTATATCCTAGAGTAATCATTTAAAACCGGTTCTTGAAACTTTAACACTTTCTCGGGATAGCTTCTGTATTCGAGAATTAGTTCTTTCATTCTCTCTCCCACGAATTAACCCTGTGACCATTCGTGCTGCCCATCTCTATATACGTTAAATGTCCTCATCGAAACGTCGCGGGTTTTCGACGCAGATACCCGGATGGAAGCCCGAGAAGATTTCATCAGCAGTACACGCCGGGAAAGCCTACATTCACATATTTGGCTACGGTAGTCACTGCCTGTCAACAGAGCGTGATCCCTTCAAACATTTCATTCAGCACCTATCTATAGCCCTAAGCTTTCAGACCTATTTTGCACTAATGTTCCTTTAAAAGTTCCGTTACAGCGTTTCTATACCATGGAGGTTATCTCCCATTATGAACTGTTCTGTGGGACACACATCTATCCAGCATGTGGTCAATTACCCTTTCAAATTTGAGCCATATTTCTTCTACATGCTCCTGCCTTGTGTTGCCAGTTCGTCATTCACATATGACAACATCCATTTTCATCTAGTTTACAGAACATACTTATCTTTCTGCTCTAGTTGACCTCTGTACTTCAATAATCACTGTTGCCAGAACCCCACCATGGTCACTGATCCCAGTTTCGATGTGGGTATCCTCAGAATTCAGGTATGTTCGTTGCATTAAATCCAATATATTTCCATCATAACTAGGGTTCTTAACTGTCAGTTAACAGTAATTGTTAGTGAACTTTCACAGGACGCCCTACCATACCCACCACTAGACGAAACCTCAGTTCACTTCTCAACAAGTTCCCCAATCATATTGTAATCAGTGGTGGAGACTTTAATCATCCAACAATTAACTGGGAAAATTAGTTTTGTTCAAGTGTTCGGTTACATCAGTAGAGGAGTCTGTTGGGCGATAGGATCCTTTTATACCCACTCGTGGTACTCAGTCTTGTGCAGTCACCCACATGCAGCTTCAATTTCTCTCTGTGGATTTGAGTTACTGTACTGCGACAAATACACGACCTGTATTTGTCATTTATCTATACTTTCGATGTACACCTAAATTTTCCCTAAAAATCTACCATTTCGGATTTGAACCAGCTTTCTGTACCTACCACAATGTGAGCATCACTGCTTTTGATGAGCACCTCAAACTCTGGCACTTAGTTGAAGTTTACCTTTAGGATTTTAATACTCTCACCGGTGGGACGTATTTTTCGAACTTCCACTGATATTTCTGGTTTTTCTGCAGCGAGTGTTATCTGGATGGATGAAGACCATCAGGTAATGAAACAGGTTGACAAAACCATAGTGCCTACACACACTGTTCCATGTCCGATGTAGTAGTGCTTCTGTCAGATCACGGCAAGCTAAGTAGTTCATCACGTGCCACATGACAAGCCCAGTCAGCTGTTGCTGGTGTCTACATTACAACCATACTCAAATATCTTGACGAAGCACAGCCGAATGTAGTACTTGTGGTAGGGATGCTCATGAGTGCAATTGCCCACCACCTTCTCCCTGCTGCATAAATTACAATATCAACTATGCTGCCTCATCTCGTTAATTTCCTCTGTATCTCCGTGAGCAAGCTGTCAAGGCGATCAGAGTGAAGGAAAAAGAGCCTTAACCTATCGTTAACAAGCTGTTGGATAGTGAAAGCTGTGTTTTCCACCATCTGCTACTAAAAGTATAAATCTCGATACTCCTCGCTCCTCAAAGGAAATCGCCACACGGACATGCGTTCTCAAATGCAGCATCGCAGTTGTAAAATAGCCTAGTGTCACGGTAGTATCCGCTTCTCCTTCTCCGAAGCTGCAACTCGCAACATCTTCACCTCTGGCGGCGAAATCACCTGCTACACAACCAGCAGGCTAGAAATCAGGGACTAAAGTGCCCTGTGAAGATTTTAAACATCCTTCAAGCCAACAGACATCTGAAACTTCATCTGCCGACAGCAAAGGCTCAGATATCCAAGGAAAACTGTCTTTCCTTTCGCTGACTCGCTGGTCCTCATAAGCAGCGTCGTCACATGACACCCTCACCTGCCCAAGCTCCGTTCTGCCAGTGCCAACCTTTTTCGTGCCATGGAACCTGCACACTTACTCAGTGAGGATGCCGACACTTTCGTAGGTTGCATGGAACAGGATCCTCCAGCCACTACGCCCTATAGCATTGATTCTTTGAAGGCTGACACTCAGCAGCCCATGAGGTGACAACCCACCATTATTCCTCCTCCCATATCCGTCATGACTTCCCTCCAGTGGAATGTTTGTCACTACATCCAACAATGAAGATTTAAACTGCTCTTGGAATCCCTGCCCTGAGGAAACAAAATTGCCCTTGTGATGGCTTCGACGTCTTCCGTTTCTTTCCAGTCCACTTTAATCTCCCCCCTCTCTCCCAATGATTACATTCCATCTCGTGAAGGATTCATGCTGCTCCTATTGGTTGACGTTCATATTCAATCACTCTCACTGAACACTTGGCTGCAAGCTGTTACAGTCTGAATTTCCTTTCATCACTTGTTCCCTTTCTATTATTGACATCACTCCAGCATTTGATGTTAGCAGTGGCCAACACCCTCACCTCTTTTTGCTACTTCGTGACTTTAATGTACACAATACCCTTCAGGGCCCTCCCCCTATGAACCACGGACCTTGCCGTTGGTGGGGACGCTTGCGTGCCTCAACGGTACAGATATCCGTACCGTAGGTGCTGTGGTGTCACCGCCAGACACCACACTTGCTAGGTGGTAGCCTTTAAATCGGCCGCGGTCCGGTAGTATACGTCGGACCCGCGTGTCGCCACTATCAATGATTGCAGACCGAGCGCCGCCACACGGCAGGTCTAGAGAGACTTCCTAGCACTCGCTCCAGATGTACAGCCGACTTTGCTAGCGATGGTTCACTGACTTCTACGCTCTCATTTGCCCAGACGATAGTTAGCATAGCCTTCAGCTACGTTATTTGTTACGACCCAGCAAGGCGCCATTATCCGTATTATTGATATTGTGAATCATGTACTTTAAAGAGCGACGTTCTCCATTAATGGATTAAAGTTAAGTATTCCACCAGCTACGTCCGTTTTTCTCAATTCTAATTCCCTTGTCATGTTCCAGACCTCACGCGAGCCTGCGTGAGCTAAAACGCGAGCATTTCGGCCTCCTTTACTATCACGGTTGGCTCTCCTGCCAACCACAACAGGTGCAACTACAACATAGGGATATCTGTTGAGAGGCCAGACAAACGTGTGGTTCCTGAAGAGTAGTTGCAGGGGCAACAGTCTGGATGATTGACTGATCTGGCCTTGTAACATTAACCAAAACGGCGTTGGTGTGCTGGTACTGCGAACGGCTGAAAGCAAGGGGAAATTGCAGCCGCAATTTTTCCCGAGGGCATGCAACTTTACTGTATGGTTAAATGATGATGGCGTCCTCTTGGGAAAATATTCCGGAGGTAAAATAGTCCTCCATTCGGATCTCCGGGCGGGGACTACTCAAAAGGACGTCGTTATCAGGAGAAAGAAAACAGGCATTCTATGGATCGGAGCGTGGAATGTCAGATCCCTTAATCGAGCGGGTAGGTTAGAAAATTTAAAAAGGGAAATGGATATGTTAAAGTTAGATATAGTGGGATTTAGTGAAGTTCGGTGGCAGGAGGAACAAGACTTCTGGTCAGGTGAATACAGGGTTATAAATACGAAATCAAATAGGGGTAATGCAGGAGTAGGTTTAATAATGACTAAAAAAATATGAGTGCGGGTAAGCTGCTACAAACAGCATAGTGAACGTATTATAGTGGCCAAGATAGACACGAAGCCCATGCCTACTACAGTAGTACAAGTTTATATGCCAACTACCTCAGCAGATGGCGAATAAATTCAAGAACTCCATGATCAGATAAAAGAAATTATTCAGGTAGTGAAGGGAGACGAAAATGTAATAGTCATGGGTGACTGGAAGTCGAAAGTAGGAAAAGGGAGAGAAGGAACCATAGCAGGTGAATATGAATTGGGGCTAAGAAATGAAAGAGGAAGACGTCTGGTGAAATTTTGCACAGAGCACAACTTAATCATAGCTAACACTTGGTTCAAGAATCATAAAAGAAGGCTGTAAACATGGAAGAAGCCTGGAGATACTGGCAGGTTTCAGATAGATTATATAATGGTACGACAGAGATTCAGGAACCAGGTTTTAAATTGTAAGACATTTGCAGAAGCAGATGAGGAGTCTGACCACAATCTATTGGTTATGAACTGTAGATTAAAACTGAAGAAATTGCAAAAAGGTGGCAATTTAAGGAGATGGGACCTGGACAAATTGACTAAACCAGAGCTTGTACAGAGTTTCAGGGACAGCATATGGGAACAACTGAAAGGAATGGGGGAAAGAAATACGGTTGAAGACGAATGGGTAGCTCTGAGGGATAAAGTAGTGAAGGCAGCAGAGGATCAAGTAGGTAATAAGACGAGGGCTAGTAGAAATCCTTGGGTAACAAAAGGAATATGGAATTTAATTGATGAAAGGAGAAAATATAAAAATGCTGTAAATGAAGCAGGCAAAAAGGAATACAAACCTCTCAAAAATGAGATCGACAGGAAGTGCAAAATGGCTAAGCAGGCATGGCTAGAGGAGAAGTGTAAGGGTGTAGAGGCTTACCGCACTAGGGGTAAGATAGATACTGCGTATAGGAAAATTAAAGAGACCATTGGAGAAAAGAAAACGACTTGTATGAATATCAAGAGCTCAGATGGAAACACAGTTCTAAGCAAACAGGGAAAACAGAAACGTGGAAGGAGTATATAGAGGGTCTATACAAGGGCGATGTACATGAGTACAATATTTTGGAAATTTAAGAGGATGTAGATGAAGATGAAATGGGAGATAAGATACTGTGTGAAGAGTTTGACAGAGCACTGAAAGACCTGAGTTGAAACAAGGCCCCCGGAGTAGACAACATTCCATTGGAACTACTGATGGCCTTGGTAGAGTTTTGTCAGGACTGGCTCTCCCATCTGGTGAGCAAGATGTATGAAACAGGCGAAATACCCTCAGACTTCGAGAAGAATATAAAAATTGCAATCCTAAAAAAAGAAGGTGTTGACAGATGTGAAAATTACCGAACTATCAGTTTAATAAGTGACAGCTGCAAAATACCAACGCGAATTCCTTACAGACGAATGGAAAAACTAGTAGAAGCCGACCTCGAGGAAGATCAGTGTGGTTTCCGTAGAAATATTGGAACAAGTGAGGCAATACTGACCCTACGACTTATCTGAGAAGCTAGATTAAAGAAGGGCAAACCTACGTTTCCAGCATTTGTAGACTTAGAGAAAGCCTTTGATAATGTTGACTGGAATACTCTCCTTCAAATTCTGAAGGTGGCAGGGGTAAAATACAGGGAGCGAAAGAGTATTTACAATTTGTACAGAAACCAGATGGCAGTTGTAAGAGTCGAGGGACATGAAATGAAATGGAAGCCCCTTCAGGGCTCTTCAAGAACCTGACAGAGACGTGACGTCATTGGTGACATTCACAATTAACTCAACCTCATCCGCCTTAACATTGGAGCACCCACTCCACACACACCTATCACTATTTGGACTCCTCGTTCTGCACTGCACAGCTTGTAGAGTGGCCCGTTCTGTGACGTGTACTCCAGCAACTGTTTCCTTTGTGCTTTCTGTTTGCTGACACATACCCCTACATATGTGCAAAATTGATTGGTAGCTTTCTAAGGCTGAATGGAGGCTTCACTCCTCGCTGGCGACCTTCGATGAACAAACTTCCGCACTAGCGATGAGCAGGTTACCCTTAGTGCAGCCGAAAATTTCATTCCTCGAACTTCCTCTCTACTGCTCTGTGTCCTGGTCCCTTGGTGGACTGAGGCGTACTGCGAGGCACTTCGTGCGCGGAACCGTGCTCTCCGCGTTTATAACTGTCCTCCTACGATGACAAACTACATCTGTTGTAAACAGTTGCGTGCACAGTGCCACTGCATTCTTAGAGACAAAATTAGTAAATGAAATCCATCTACGTTTTTGCTAAGTTCCTCTCGCTCTTCTGTCATTTGCGCCAAACTCGTAGGGATATCTGGGAGAAAGGGCCTTTCTCAGATCTCTGGATGACAGTACCAGATGTCATAGTGGACTCTATCGCTATCTTAAACTTCGTGGAGCTTTGTTTTGTGGAGATTTCGAGCTCTACGCATTATTACCCGGCCTTCCTCCATCGGAAAAAAGTGGAGGCGGCTTGGACAATAACCTTGCTTTTTCAGAATCTTGAGGCTACAATGCCGGATTTACTATGAGAGAGTTGTACTATAATCTCACTTAATCCCGATTCTGTTCCCCAGGGCTGGAAGATGTTAACATTCAGATGTTGCAGCACCTTCTCTTGCAGGCAAGTATTTTATCCTCCATACGGACAATCCCCTCTAGGTGGAGGGAAGGTTTCCGAGATGCTGGACTGAAGCCACCGTCACACCCAAGCATAAGCAGGGTAAGGAGAAGCACTCTTCCAGCTACTGCCCCATTTCTCTCAGCAGCTGTTTGCAAGGTTATTGAACATATGATTCATCCCACCTGGCGTGGTGGTTAGTCCTGCAATTTACTACCCAGTGCCCAATGTGGATTTAGAGTGCGCCATTCTCCAGTTGACCATTTCTTCACTTTGTCCACCTATACCATGAAGGGCTTTCTGTGGAAATCCCTGGCAAGCAATATTTTTCGATTCTGTGGAAGACACCTGCTGGAGGACTGGTATGTCTGTATTCTACACATAGCTTCCCTGTTCACCTCAGCAATTTTTAGAAGATGGAGTTTTCAAGGTGTATGTGGGTTGTGCCTCGTCAGACAACTTTATCCAGGAAAACGGTGTACCTCAATTTCCATCCTCAGCGTTGTCCTCTTTGCTATCGCCATTAACGCTATAATGGCCTGCCTCCTGCTGAGCACCTCTGGCTCCCTTTTTGTTGACGATTCTGCCATCCATTGCAGTCCTCCAGGAACCTCTCACATTGAGCGACGTCTCTAACTTCTTCACTCATGGAGCATCGAGAATGGTATTGTTTTTTCCACTGACAAAACCGTTTGTGTTGGTTCCTGTCAGTGCAGTTGATTTCTCCCCCCATATTCTCAACTTTGGCCTGCTGCTCTTCTGTTAGTTGAAACTACGAAATTCCTGTGGCTCATGCTCAATAGGAAACTGTTCGTTCTCACTCGTGTCCCACCTGGGAGCCCACTGTACGTAGTTCCTCAATGTAGGACATGTCCTCAATGATACTTCCTGGGGGCAGATTGAACCCCCCTTATCGGTTTGTACTGGTCCCTTGTCCAATAAAAACTAGAATATTGGTGCTTTGTTTACGCATCTGTGCGTCTGTCCTTCGTATGCCATCTCAACACTACCCACCATCGTCGCATCTGTTTGGCCACTGGCGCCTTTTATGCTAGCCAAGTTCAGCGCGTATGCCGAAGCTGTTGAATTACCAGTCATACTAAAGTTATCCTCAAGAGATAAACATGGAGTTTTTCCGCCATGCCAGGCCACCCATCCTATGCCTCCTTCGATGACTACTTTGATAGCCAGTATCGGGCCCACTCCTCTTCAGTTACCTCCTGGAGCCCATTTTCAGTTCTTGCTCCAGCAGCCGAACTTTACACTACCTGCAACTATCCTAGTGGGAGTGAACCCTTCTCCACCTTGGCTTTCTGTGGCAGCCTGTGTTCACCTTAGCCTTCATTTGCTCCCCAAGGACACAACTGCAGCCTCGTTCTATTGCCTTGACTTCCACTACCTACACACGCGACTTTTTAATAGTACCTTTCTGTATGCTGATGGCTCTGACTGTGGAATCAGGTGTGCCGTTGTCATCTGCACCAACGTTTTTCCGTATCTGCCTTTGCAACACTACTCAGTATTTCCAGCAGAGCTCTTCGCCCTCAGAGGCCAGAATAGATCTGGTGACACAGGCTTTTCCATTGTCCTGTGCACGAAGACTAAAGGGCACAGAGTCTGACCACTGTACACTGCCCATCCCTTGGTGCAACGGGTCCAGGAAAACTCAGTTTCTCACTCCTGAGGGATCCACTGTGATGTCCATGTGGTTTCCTGCTCAGGTCAGTCTGCCAGGAAATGAGGCTGCTGACGCTGCTGCCTAGACTGCAGTCCTCGTACCTCAGCCGGCTGGTTCTTATATTCTCCCAGATGATCTCTGTTCCTGTCTGCCAGCAGGTGGTGTCACTTTGGCATCACCAGTTGTCCTCCATTCTAGGAATAATCCCTGGGTTTTTAAGGCTCTCCCAGTGGCTTGGACAGCCTCCTCCTCTGCCCTCTTGACGTCAGATCATCTTAGCTGGGTTGCGTATTGGGCACTCTCTTCTTAGCCATCGTCCTTAGTTTAGAGGTGATCACTTACCACTTTGTACTCATTATCCTGAGTCTCTGACGGTTCACAATGCACTTTTCTTAACCACTTATGTTCTCATTTACGTTTGCCGTCTACGTTATCAGGCGTGCCGCGGGCTATCGACCGTGTTTTACTCTCGATCTGTTGTAGCGATATGGCGAAGGACATTTAATCTTCAGTGTAGCACCTCCATTGTCTCTATGGTGTATTTTATAGACTTTTATCAGTCTTTGTTTTTAAGCTGTCTTTTCCTCCATCAATTGAGTTTACCGTTTAGTCGTTTTAACCCCTTTTTCATCTTCGTGTTCTACAGTTCTGACGTTGGCACGAAAGAACAAAATCTTTGCGCCTTACAACAAAAAACAGCAAACCACCTGGAATGACAGAAGCCATTTGTTCAGAGCCCCGGTGTTCCTAGGACAGGCACCTGCTCCTTGGCGTGGACGGCGTCAACAAATTGCGTATATGTTGTGCTCCCTGCGTCGTCAGAGGTGGCGTTTCACTAATGTTAGCTGCAAGCCTCCGTTTTCAGAAGTACTGTCAGTGCAGACAAATTATATGTGAGGACGTCTTCCGTATTTTAACAAATTTTACTCGTTCTTATTATCCAATCAGCAACGTAACCAAATTTCTTAGATATTATTTCTGGCACATCCACGATGTGAAGTGTAAGTACCATTGGGACTAATATTGCACCTTCATGTGAGCCATTGAGGAGGAATTCCTAGCTACTGATTGTATTTACTACAGTGACCTGGTATCATGTCACAAAACTTGCTTTCAAGATTCTTTAACCTTTTGAATTGGGATTTCATTACCACTTCATACATTAGGCCCAGTCTCCCGATGATACCCTAGGCTTCAAACAAATTAATAAAAAACAAAGATGTAGGCATCATCTTCTGAAAGTTTGCATCAGTATGAGATGTCCAAAACTTAGCATGCACTGTTTCGTCTGGGGGCAAAAGCTGGCTGGCTGTCCATTTGTTTGACCAATCCCTATTACCAGTTCGCGTTCCAGAAGTCTATAGAAAGGGGCGATAAAGTTAGAGAGCGTTGCTGCTGCGTGCCTGGAACACTCGGTAGAGCGTTTGAACAATAAAACTGTGTACTGAAAATAAAATCCTTGGCAGATTAAAGGCTAAGGTCCTGAGTAGTTGTAACTTCTAGAGTTTCTAATATTTCTTGTCTCAGCTTCGAATATATTCTTTGAATATTCTCAGGGTACATGCATCTTCGCTGTTACAGTAACCGCCCTCAAAAAGCTGTTGCCGTTATCGGCAGAAATAACTGAATGGTATGATTTCGTGTAAAACGATGAATGCCTGTATTCAATTCCTGTTTGTAGGTACCCTTTGCAACATAGGAATTAACATCATCAATGGGATTGTTCCTCCGATTCCTGCTGGAGCGAGACAGTATTGAAAATGAGGGAAATCTGACAAAATTTTGAGTTGTGACAAAGCTATGGTTCCCATCAGCAGTGCCAAACGTGAGTTTGTGCCGTTCTCCAATTCCAAGCTACTTAACTGAATGCAACCGTCTTCAGCATTGCAAACAAAATGTATGTCGTTTTTCTACCGCCTACTTAACGAATGTTTGAATAACATGTCGACCAAGGAAAGAGATTAGTTCGTCAGTTTAGGTGGTAACGTAATAGTGTCGTGAGTTGTTTAGCAGCTAACCATTTCTATTTTAGTACAGACGTGTTGCCTGCCTACTCGGTGAGCATCGTGTATGTCGCACCAACAGTATCGTGTCACACCATTTTCTCTTGTATAGCGTAGTTGATTTCCATTATCTGAACGACTTCCCTGTGGGACATATCATTGCTTTTGAACAGCATGTTCTGTAGAATTTCTGCTAACGTTCTCGACGTTCATTTGACATAAACACCTACTCCCATTCTCCTAGAGATGTGTCCCTACAAAAGGAGCTTTTTATGTACTGATTCGTTCCCTCTCTGTCCAGTAAGGTCTTGGAATACATTAAGAAGACGTACAGCCATTGTCTGGCAGACAGTTGTTGCTCTACTAGCACCACGCGGTGGTCACATGTGGGACACGTTCAGGGAACACCTACGGATGTGAAGCTAAATAGACCCCTGAAACAGCTGTCAATTGTAAAACTAGAAAGCTTCTTACCTTACATAAGGAGTCTGTTCACATGATGCGCAAGAGGGGTAGCATAAGGGGTGAGAGACAATGAATGCCAGTTATGCAACCTGCTGTGAGGAGGTGGTAAGTATGCTGCTCTGTAACTTTTTAATCTCCCTCCCACTGAGCTGAAAAGCTCATGGAATATTACTTCAGAAGTGGACTACAGCATTCATTTATTTGGAGTTACACATGTGAAATGCTGAGTTGTTCAGACAATGGAGTCCTTGATAGCAACACATTAGAGAACTAAATGTATCGAGAAGCAAATCAGTTTAGCCAACTGAGAATACGCGAAACAGATTCTTGAACTTAGTTTACACACAAGTTTACTCACTTCACTAAGCAGTGAAGATAGTATGAGGAAGAGAAAAGGTGGCCCAGAAGATAATTAGGTTTCTTTTCATAGAGTGCACAGAAACAACGTAAGCGGTTTTTGTGACCGTTTCGTCTCCAATATGAGAGACGTTTTGATGTAAAGGCTGCTGATCTCACTTTTGCTCAGTTGAATGAACGCCATGTTCCCAGCGTAGTTGGAAGCTGGCGCAAATGCCCAGGAACGTGGTGCTACCAACTCACCTGCTGGCTGTTGACTGTCTTTGTGTTAATCTGGCTTCTCGTGACTTCATATAAATTGTGTAATAGCTGTCAACTACTACTTAGCCAGCCCAAGCAAAGGAATTCAGCATACCAAGTGGTATATGGAGCCTGCACTGGGTCTTAAAACGCAGAGTAACACTCAAAAACGCTTAGTTTTAATAACCATTACTTTCCAAATTTTTTACGTCAAAGTAGACTAATGAAGAGCATGAAGTTGAAAGGATTCGCAAGAACCATACATTTAATTAACATAGATCCTTCAAATATTGCAAATTCTTGGAACACTGAGACAACTTTTTTTTAAATCAGAAAATAATCGTGCAAACAGTCAGTGAGTGAAACAGACATGCAGGCCACTTAACAATGGGGAATGAATTAAAATCTCAACACTATTTACACACCTTGGACCTAAGGGAATATTGAAATGTATGATGCAGCAAATGCAATAATAAAGATTTGAAAGACAGGAAAAAACTAGGTTTAACAGAATGCAACGTAGCTTCCCCTGACGAAACCTTGGCCAACCCAAGCTGCCACAGTCCACTGTGCTACTAACAGCCGTTAACCTCCGGTTGGTAGCAACTGACGTCACATTTCAGACGCCAACATTTACTGGACATCAAATGCCCATCCAAGCACACGTCACACACATTTTACACAGTCTCAAATCAACCATAATTAGTTTCTGGAAGCCAGCATCGTAAAATTGATAGCCATAGCAAGGACACTCACAAGATAACTATGACAGCATAACGGTGGTATCCTCAATTTCAAATTCATTCCGAATTACTAATCACATGGCTATCTCCATCAGTTAATCACATTCTGCTACGATCTTTACGTAAATCCACATCTCTGTACAGGTACGTCAAACCCATCAAAGGTTGGCAGCAGTGCTTCAGTAACCTTCCATTGAATATAACTAGTGAGAACCTATGTTTAACGTACTGTCGTGTTTTCTGTCCATGTGTTAATGAAATAATAATAGGTTTCATTACAACACTTGTCACACACAATGCCATGTGCTGCATATGACAGATGAGGAGTGTTCCGTAAAACTTGGGAAGGTTCTTGTGAGATGACAAACGTCTTAGGTTAAGTCACAGTCAGTATCTTAATACTGCCACGATCAGCGGAAGTAAATTGACCCACGGAAGTGCTGCTCCTTCTCCTACCCAAGTTTTGAGCCACCAAAATGCAAGACGTCTTCAATCACGATGGAAGTATAGAAATATATAGGGATGTGTAAGCTGATGTAAAGAATTAATCGTTAGCCACCAACAAGTAACATATTACTTCTGTAGGGAAGTCCATTCTCCTCTGCCTAAATCCACTATTGTAAGAAGTCTTACCATGCAAGTAAGGACATCACTCCAGTTAAGCACTGCCATATCAGCAGAATCAAGGCAGCGCCATTCATCAGACAATTACTTTAAATGTGCTATCACTGCCCGTATATTGCAGATATCATTGTCTTGCCCCACCAGCCTCCACCCTCCCAGGGGGTCAATAAGTCTTTTGCGAATACATGCGTGGCGAGCATGGGGCCCCGAGCCATTGCAGCCTTCTTTCTCTCCAGGGCTGCATTTCCTTTCCCTTCCCCTCCTTTCCCCTCCTAGCTCCTTTCCCCTCGCCCTCTCCTCTCCCTCTGTTGGTGTCCTTGCTTATGTTGGCCCCTGCTATCATCCTGGTTCTGTTGGTTGTACAATTCGGCTTTGTTCCATAATCATTTCCTTCTTTTGGCATTCCTTGGTCCCCCTCTGGGGTTTGACCTCCGTTACAAAATTTCTCCTCCATAGTGTGAACCATTTGGGGAAAAGCACCTTACCTAGTGTCTCCGACGTGCGCCCTCCTAGTACGTTCTACCTTCTCTTTCATGTCGTTGTCTGACACTAGGGTGCATAGCGAGCACGGTAGCCAGCCCATGTGGTGGGGTCGCTATATACCCTTTTTGTTGAGCCCCCTGAACACACAGCTCAGGTATCAGAAGTGTGATCCCTGTGACATCCTCATGCATGCCTTGGAGTGGTTGCTCGTCATCCTGGAGCATCGGAACTCCTGGCAATGGACGCGGTGCCAGACGGCCCTTGCTGTGGCTAGGTGGCGTCCGTGAGGAGAGCCCCTGATCGGAGGGGATGGTATCAGGGCGGACGCTATGCAAATGAAACGCATACGGGTCCTGAACTCTGGCCGTTCTTCTGCGGCCATGTCTCCGTGTGGAACTGATTCCTCAAGTGCTGCTTCTCTTGTCCCTTCGGCCTTCCCTTCCGTGGCTACCCCTGGGAAGAGGGTCAGGCCCGTCAGCTAGGGGCAAAACCTTTCCCCCATTATCTAGTTTGCACTAGGACTGATGGAGATACTTTCACCAATACCAAACCTTTATTCTTTGTGGAACACACTGAAGACAAGTTTGGCGAAGTGGACTCCCTGAGCAAGATGCGGTCGGGTTTGGTGGGGGGTAATGGACACAGCAATTGTGCCAAGCTGGATACAGGCACGTAGGGCTGCAGACTGGGCAGCTAAAGCAGTTTTTATCAGCAACAGTCTCTAAATATGGTACAAGGTGTGGTTTTAACAGGGACCTCATACTTCAAACTGATGAGGAACTTCAGGACAATCTCGGATGGCGTGGTGTTTACTTGGTTCAGCGTGCTCAGAAGGGTCCTAAAGACAATCGTATTGATACTGGTGCCTTTATTCTGGCCTCTGAAAGAGATACCCTCCCTGAGAAAGTTAAGATTATGGTGTATCGATGTGATGGGAAGCCGTACATCCCACCTCCTATGAGGTGTTTTAAGTGCTTGCGTTTTGGACACGTCTTCCCGCTGCTCACAGGCACCTCTCTATTGCGACTGTGGACGTCCACTCCATGAGAGGAGTGCCTGTGTTCCCCCTCCTGTGTGTGTAAATTGTCACAGCAGTCATTCTCCACATTCACCAGATTGCCCAGTATATAAGAAGAAAGTCACTCGATCGTTTAACCTACACAGAGGGCACCTAAGAAATATACATGATTTCACCCTGTGTCTGTGACATCTAGTTACGGCTTGGTTACATTTTCACCCCTTCCTCACCCTTCCTTACCCTCATCCTGGATCCCTCTTCCCCCCCCCCCTCCCCTGCGGCTCCCACATCTTCTCCCCTGGGGCCTGCCCTCCCTCCCCAGCCAGAGAAGTGTTCCACTCCTTCGGCGTCTGCCGATCAAGGGCGCCTCCCCAGGATGCCTCTTCCAGGCACCTTCCAGGCCAAAGGTTTGCTGCCCTGCAACGACCGAGAGAGCCGCGATCTTTTGGCCCCCAAGTCGCCCGGTCTCTTTCTGTTCCTGATCTTGCTGCAGCTGGCTCCTTTTTGCCACACAGCCCTCCTCGAGCGCAGCCTGAAAAGAAGAAGAAATATAAGTCCCGGGACAAAGAGCCTCTGTTGTCACCGGAGGTCCCTTCTCCGACTTCACAACCGGATTCTGACCTGTAGTTCATGGGTGTCGCCCCCTCGTTGTCGGTGATGGGTGGGGACCCTGCGGTATGACAGGATCCATTACAATTCCGTTGGAGAATCACAGAACGATGGTTTAAAGGGAGGCTGAACACGCTAAATCCAATCGTCGACTTCCAGAATTGAAATCCCTTCTTTTGTCCTACTATGCAGCTTGCGTGGTTCTCCAGGAATCTCATTTTACTGGTGCTCACTCACCGACCCTCCTTGTGTTCCGTGTTTTCTGTCGAAATCGGGTCGAACCCCTGCGGGCTTCTGGTGGCATTTGTATGTTGGTCCGTACACACATTACTAGCACGTGGATTCCTCTTCAAACTACATTGGAAGCGGTTGCTGTTAGGGTCCACTTACTCTGCGCTCACAGTTTGCAATCTTTATCTCCCTCCTGAGAGGAGTCTTACACGTGCTACCTTAACTGCCCTTCCTCAGCAACTTCCTCCTCCTTTCCTCCTTTTTGGGGATTTTAATGCTCATCATCTATTGTGGGGCAGTGGTCTATAAGAAGACCTCGTCTAGATGGAAAGGCAGTTTATAGCAGACCACGACTTGTGCTTTCTTAATGATGGCTCTCCTACTCATTTCAGTGCCGGTCATGGTACGCTTTCTGCCATTGATCTTTCTCTTTCTTTTCCCTCTCTCCTGCCTTCATTACACTGGTCGCCACCTTTGTGATAGTGAACATTTCCCATTCATTATCTCGCTCCCTTCCCGCTCTCCGATGGACACATTACCTCGTTGGTATTTCCAACGTGCCGATTGGCCTCTATACACAGCACAGATCGTGTTTTCTCCCTCTTTGTCCGGTTGTATTGATGACATCCTACGTGACGCGCCTGACGCTATCGTTCATGTTGCTAGCCTTCCTGTCCACCGCTCATCTGGGCCATTTCGTCGCCGGCAAGTCCCATGGTGGAGTACAGCCATTGCCATTGCCATCCGTGATCGACGTTGAGCTTTGCAACACCTTAAGAGGCACCCATCCATAGCCAGCCTTGCTACTTTTAAACGCCTCCGCGCGAAAGCCCGGTATTTAATCAAACTGAGCAAGCGGATATGTTGGGAACGATTCGTTTCTTCCCATGGTTCTTCTGTCCCTCTGTCACGGGTATGGGCTACACTTCGCTCTCTCCAAAGATGCCATCGGCAGTCCAGCCTCCCAGGCCTTCACCTCCCAGATGGCCTTTGTACGGACCCATTAGCTTGTGCAGACTACCTTGCGACCCATTTTGCAGTGGCATCAGCATAAGCCTCCTATCCAGCGGCTTTCCTTCACCAAAAGCAGCAGCCTGATGCTTCCACCTTATGTTTCTCCCCTTGTGAGTCAGAAACTTAAAACAAACCTTTCACTGAATGGGAATTTATTTCTGCTCTATCTTCTTCTTATGATACGTCCTCTGGTCCAGATTTCATTCATAATCAAGTGCTTCACCATCTCAGTGCTCCACAACAGCAACATCTTCTTTGGGTGTTTAACCGCATCTGGCTCCAGGGTGACTTCCCTTCTCAGTGGAGGGATAGCATCATGGTTCCTGTCCTTAAGCCTGGTAAGAACCCGCTATCTGTTGACAGCTATCGGCCAATTAGTTTCACCAATGTTGTTTGTAAGTTATTTGAATGGATGGTAGCCCGTTGGCTCAATTGGGTCCTCGAATCTTGGGATCTATTGTCTCCTTACCAGTGTAACTTCCGAGAGGGACAATCTCCAATCGATCATTTTCTTCACTTGGAATCCACAGTTCGGCAGGCTTTTTCGGAGCGCCGACATTTGGTTGCAGTGTTTTTTGACCTTCGAATGGCCTATGACACGGCCTGGCGCCATCACATCTTACTTACCCTTCATCAGTGGGGTCTTTGGGGCCCACTACCGATTTTTATCGGTCATTCAGAGCTTGAGTTGGTACTGTTTTTAGTTCTCCACAGACCTAGACGACCAGTGTCCCACAGGGTTCTGTCTGGAGTGTCCTTCTTTTTCTCATTGTTGTCGATGGACCTGTGGCCTCTGCCAGTCCTTTGGTTGCCCCTGCCCTGTATGTGGATGATTTCTGCATTTGGGTTAGTTCCTCCTCGATGGCATCGTCAGAGCGGCAGCTCCAGGGAGCTATACAGCGTGCATCTGCATGGACCCTCTCACACGGGTTTCAATTCTCTCCTTCAAAATCGCGGGTGATCCACTTCTGTCGCCGTACTACGATCCACCCTGATCCAGAGCTCTATCTCGCTGCACAACGATTGCCTTTTGGTCCCACAGTTTCGTTTCCTGGGTCTTCTTTTCGACAACAAGCTCACTTGACTGCCACATATCAGACTCCTGAAGGTAGAATGTTTCTGTAAACTCAATGTCCTTCGCTTCCTTGCCCACTCCTATTGGGGTATGGACCGTTGCCTCCTTCTCCGTCTTTATCATGCTCTAGTTCTGTCTCGCTTGGACTATGGTTGACAAGTTTATGGTTGTTGCTCCTTCCACACTGCACATGCTGGATCCAGTCTACCATTGTGGTATCCGTTTATCAACAGGGCTAGTAGGGAAGGCACTGGTGACCAGTCTCCTGGTTGAAGCTGGGATCCACCCCCCCCTCTGTTCGGCGGTCCCAGCTTCTGGTGTCTTATGCACTCGTTATCCGTTCCTCTCCTACGCATCCTTCCTATTCTATCCTGTTCCCAGACCATGGACGTCGCCCACCCGACTCCCGACCACAGGCGGGTTTATCGGTTGGGCTCCGCCTTGCATCTCTTTGTCGTGTTTTCAGCTTCCTTCTTTGTCCTGTCTTCCTCGCTCCGTTCCCTCCACCCCCCCCACCCCCCTCTTGGTTAGTTCCTCGGCCTCGAATTCGGATGGATCTCTGCCGTGGTCCGAAAGATTCCATCCCCCGTGGTGGTGTTCCTTTCCTTTTTCCGCCGAATTTTGTGGGAGTTTTGGGATGCTGTCGTTTTTTAGACTGATGGCTCTAAATCTACTGATCATGTTGGGTATGCCTTCACGTCCTCTATTGGAACGGAAAATCATCTGCTGCCATCTACATGTGGGGTGTTTACTGAGGAATTGATGGCAATTTCCCAGACTCTTACCTTCATTAAAGAGTCCCAACACAACCGCATTTTGTTATGTACGGACTCGATGAGTGGCCTTCTTGCTATTGACCGGTGTTTTTCGCGCCATCCCTTGGTCTCTGCCATTCATGACCATCTCGCTGATATTCACCGTGCTGCTTGTTCCATTGACTTTCTTTGGGTCCCTGGCCATGTTGTCATCTCGGGTACTGAGCTCGCTGTTCGTTTGGCTGGAGGTGCAGTCACTTACCACCCATTTTCTGTAACCCCTCCTGCAGACGATTTACGGCTCCACATCAAATCCCACTTCGCACAATCATGGGCCCATACTTAGTTCGCTACTCCTCTCTCTAATAAACTTCACGTGATTAAGGTGACCACAGGCCTGTGGCGTTCTTCCTTTCGCGTCTCCCGAAAGACTTCACCACACTGTGTCATCTCCGCATTCGCCATACCATGCTGACCCATGGTTTTCTTTTGCGTCATGAGCCACCCCCACTTTGTGGTTGTGGAGCCTTCCAGTAAGTTGCCCATATTTTGTTTGAATGCCCCCTTCTTTTGGCTCTGCGTGCTAAGTACAGACTGCCCCACACTTTACCTTTGATGTTGGCTGACGATTCCCGGATGGTCTCTCTGGTTTTCGGTTTTCTCCAGGAAAGTGGATTTTATTCTCAGTTTTAAGGTATTGGGGCAGGGCGGTGAGTGTTTGTGTGTCTCCCACTGTAAGCCATGTTTGGAGATTCCAGACTCATCTCCCTGACAGAGATAATCATTTCTTGCCCTTTTACTCAAACCAATCCTTTAAAAAAAAGGTAAAACAGTCTCCTTTTACCATAGGTTGCACATCTTGAGTCACAGGTGGTCTTGCCTATGCTGCTTCAGCATAGCGTTGGGTTTGTTCTCTTGCCAACTTGCCTCATTTTGTTTTTTACGATTTACAACATGACTGCCCTTTTACGTTTTTGCCTTCTTCCCTTTTATTGTTCTGACTTTCCTCAGATGTCCCATTAGCGGAATGGACCCTATTTGAAATAATTGACTGATGACCTTGCTGTTTGGTCCCTTAAACCTCAAACAACCAACTAACCAGTCTCCTCCACACGGCTCTCCTCTGATTCCCTTGGCGCCACCAGTGGAGATCAAGGAGGCTGTAATTTGCAGATTTGCCACTCAGTCGTAAAAGATGTGTCAGTATTCTGGTGCCATATGAAAACATGGTAAGTTTATTCTACTCCATTCACAACTGCATTAGATCATTGAAATAAATCAGAAAAGCATGGACCCAGGACTGAAGGCACTTTTTTCCCAAACACTATTCCACTGATCTTACTAAAAGTTGAATCTAGTGCTGCATGTCATGAATTTGGTTAATCATTCCTATCTGATAGCTTCCTGGTTCAACAGAAATGAATCTTGGATGTAAGATCATACCTATTTCTGAGTAAATCCAGACAATTTTATTTTCAGTGTTACATATATTTTCCTGCATCTTAAAAGATTACAACACACAAAGAAAAGGATTTGTCAGAAACGGTGAGAGGTCATCAGGCAGTGCAGATAAGGATGCACAACATACACTCACTTTCATAATGAGCACTTTGTTGCTTCCAACAAACATTAGACACAATTTCAAACCTCTAAATGCTGAACAACAGATATGTAAAATATTATCATTTGCAAAATACCAGAGATTCAAAGAAACCGCAGTGTATAAAACAGCTTTAAATAATTGTAATTGTAACTGATAACAATTAGAAACACAATAGTAAACTTTTCCTCCTAGTTTGTATTTGGCCATCTCCCATAGCATTTTCAAAGTTTGCTTGAGGTCCAATACATCCTGGCCTATGGAAACCACATTTCCAGTCAGAGAATTCAAACAAAAGTTTTCTAAAATCCATCATATTCATTTAAAATAAAGGCTTAAAACAACAAATGTATTAAATTTCTGCTTTGTGTCCTTTAGCTTTATCATTTTTCATGGGTTTTATTGCATGCTGTTGAAACTTTAATAACACACAATCATAATATGGTACAACACTTGTTCCTGTCGTTATATGTAATAGGCCATAGTCAAGTACGAGGGTTGAGTGAAAAGTAATGCTCCACCTTCGTTAATTGGGTTTGGATGGCAATATCTTAATAAATCACATGTAGACATAGTCTGCAGAACGTGATCCTTAACTAAAAGTATTCACTTTTCCACATAATCAACACGAGCCAATTGGATAAATTTCTGCCAACAATGAACAAGTATTCTGAATCCATCACAGAAGAAGTCGACACTGTTCCTGAAACCAGTCTCACAGTTCTCTCAACGTATTCATCAGAAGCATAATGTTCCAGCAGATCGCCTTTCATTATCAAGAACAGATGGAAGTGAAATGGTGCTAAATCTGGACTGTATGGAGGATTCTGTATGGTTGTAACGTGCTGGGTTGTTTCCTCACCTGGGACACCACATGTAACGTGCCGGGACATGTCCTTATTTAGTAGTGTCATTTAAAGTTCACGTCACAATCGGATGTACCGGTACTGAAATATTTCCTCGCCCAGTGTTCTCGATCTAACTTGCTTTGCTTATTCAATTTTGTCTTCCCGGTAGCTACGTCTGTCTCACCTAAATCACACTGAAATTAAGAAGCCAGGATCCTAGGTTAAGTTTTCCAAAATCAAAAGTCAAGATTGTATTGATTGTTGAACATTTATGTCAACCACATGGCGATTTCTTTGTTCTCACTAGCACACAGAATATTCATGTGACCAGACCTCTTACACTTAATCGTCACATTAGGAAGGTTAAAAACTTCCAGTCTTTAACAAAGTTCACAGTCACAATTACCGAAAAAATTGACCAACTTGCTGCACTTTTGCTCCAAGAGAATCTGACCGAGAACTAACTAGAGCTGCACTAGCTCCGACCTTAAATAGACGAGCGCTTGAATGTTTGACTATTCTGTTAATATATTATAGTTTATAATTTCCCAGGGTTAAAATGATCCTTTCTAACTGGTTTTTAAGTTAACTATTGGGTTTATTATTTAACTAACATTAGTAAGCTGTATCAATTTAAATACGCGAAACTAACTTATGCATCCGCCGTGGGAATTCCCGACTTGTAACCACGGTAGCACTTTAGAACAATAATTTTTACATATTCAAATTTACTTAATTCTTAATTAATGCACTTACAAAGTTGAGACTGGAGTCACTTTACGTAGGAAAATAAAGATATCAAAAATATCAAAACAGATGTCGGAATTATTTAGTAGTTTGGTCACAATTGGCACTGAAAGTCATACAGGCAACAGATTTTAAGTCTTAATATCTATTGAACTAACAGACTTTGGGTAAATTTAAACACTTTGCTGGAATCAGTAAAATTTAGGCTTTCTTTTGGATGCAGTCTTATAGCTGAATTTGATCTATTAGCTCACTCGAATGTTACTTAATATATATTGCACAATATGTCATCGTCCATAACTGTTAATAGTATGCATTTCCAATAAAACTGATTACCTCATTGCTTTTAGAATATATACTAGAATGTACTGAAATAATAGGTTTTACTAGGGGAATTTTATTTAAACTATTTCTGAATTCTGTGCTATGAGGCTGAAGGCCACAGAATCTGTAGTCGGGATCTGAGTAGTGAAAATGAAAAAAAAAATTAAACGTTCATTGCTTAATTAGGTTACTGAAGTAGCGTAAGACCAAAGCAGGATAGCAGTGGGCAACCCTGCTTCGATACATGGTGGTGAGATTGTCCCTGAAATTCTTCTGTGGTTACACGTGAAGCAATAATGTGACCCACACATTCTTGTGAAATGCTGATTGTGCTTGAAATTTCTCTCTGACTGATAAGACGATCGTTCTGAATCAGTCATCGGTTTGCTTGTGAAACTCAGTGGTTGCTGTTCCAGGACATCCAACTCTGTCACGCCAGTCAGATGTTCTCGCATCAACACCTTTAAACTTACACGCCCAATGACGGACAGTACTCACATCAACACATTCACCATAAAATGCTTACATTCTCTGATGAATCTCCTTTGGAGTGACACATTCTGCTGTCAAGAATCAAATGACTACACGTTGCTTAAATGCATTGCCCTACCGTCTGTAGGGTTCCATACTTTACACTGTAACACTACAACAGTTCAATGCTTAGGCTTCCTGCCACCTGGAGCTGCAGAGGAGAGGCTACAGAACAAGCCAGTACCTGCCACATACCAATGCTGTCAACAGTTGAAATGTTACGGAGGTGAAGGCATTACCTTTCAGTCAACCCTCGTACACAACATGTTAGTTTGAGCTTGGTTTCCTATTAATAACTGTAATATCTAGAGTGTTACCTGGAAAGTGTGTGCAGCTACAAAGTAATTCATTGTTACTCTAGCGCTTATGAGCCTCTCTCTGTAAGAGTGCTTGCATCACAAATGTGTGCTCTTAGTATAATATTTCCTTGTAGATATTTGTACACACTACTGTGATTCAGTTGCGAATAGTTTCCTTTATAATTAGTAATTGTGGAAAGAGAAATGTCACAAGCGCACTCAGTATGATCGGTAATACTGGTTGCCTGTTGTTGACTCCCCACACCTTGTCTCAAGTACGACTAATATGAACGATGTATGGTTACATTATTAAGGATTTATTGTTGTTGTGTGTTTTTTGTTAGTTTAATGTGATTATGCAGAAGCTTATAGAGAGATAGTTTTTGATACGATAGTTTGATATACACATTGCCATCTCTTCATATTATTATACTTCATAAATACTAGATGTAGTACTGCATCTACGTTCCTTGATGTAATTTAATTATATCTGACTCCAGTATGTTTAGAGAGTCAGCTGCTTATGACATGGGTGTTTTCTGCTTTCTACACGTTATGGTTTGTACACTGTTTTTATTACGTTTGTATGGCATGTATACATCATGTGCCCCTGTACGTATGTTTGCCATTTGGTTGATTTTTTAAAATGCCTTTGTTGAACACAGCTTTGTTACTGTTATACATTCGTACAAACTTGACATAGAAGTGTTTTTACCTAATGTTATGTATTATGCACATTCACGCTCTTTGTTTGCATGATCTTCGAACTGTTAACTTCGACACTTCATATCTTAGCTGTGTACCTCACAGACAGTTTTTTACTTTAGAATTCCAACACTACGTTCACTGTTTCATATATTTTCATTATGATAATCGTTTTTCGTGTACGATGAAAGGTATGAATTCTGATCATATGATGGTAATTTTCTCGAAAAGAAACTCTATTTAGTAATCTTACTGGGTCCTCTGTTCAGTTTCGATGTCAGATTGCTGGCCAGATTGGCCAAGCGGTTCTAGGCGCTACAGTTTGGAACCGCGCGACTGCTACTGTCGCAGTTCTAATTCTGCCTTGGGCCTGGATGTCCTTAGGTTAGTTAGGTTTAAGTAGCTCTAAGGTCTAGGGGACTGATGATCTCAGAAGTTAAGTCCCATATTGCTCAGAGCCATTTGAACCATTTTGATGTTAGATTCCATTTCCTTCTGTTTGGTCTTTTACATAAATGGTAAATGACCAAAACCAGTCATAATAAAAAGTAACCTCTCACTACACTTACCTCTCTGTGAAAGGAATTATTAGTTGAAGCCATAGTGTTCGCAGTTAAATTTTTCTGTTACCATAATCATACGACCTTAAAGCTTTTTAAAAAACTGGCTCAGAGCACTATGGGACTTAACATCTGACGTCATCAGTTCCCTAGACATAGAACTATTTAAACCTAACTAACGTAAGGGCAGCACACACATCCATGCCCGAGGCAGGATTCGAACCTGTGACTGTAGCAGCAGCATGGTTCCAGACTAAAGCGCCTAGAACTGCTCGGCCACAACGGCCGGCCACTGTTATTCACATATGTATTCAACAATTCGTGTAAAATTACTTTTTGGATTAATTTACAGTCTTAAAACTGCAGGTGTAGACTCCAAATTCCAGTTTCAAAGTAATTAATGAAATTGGTGTTTGTGTGCTTGGAGATGGTTTCGTTATCCATACTCTCTCCCCAAAATAGTTGTATTCCACAAATATATCATAGTTTAAGTTTGTACTATTAGTCTTTGAAATTAGTTCGCTTTGAAAGGAAACATAGTTTCGGTAATGGCAATCGGAAGTCCCTATTAGTGTTGGTTCTTGCGAGCACTGTAAAAAAAGTCTGGTACAAACATTTGCAACGATCAGAACTACATGTGGTTCAGTTAGATGATGCAGTGTCATGTTTAGTACTTCCAATGTGGATGGAACAATATTTTCAGATTAATACTACACGAGATTGTAGATGGCTGATGTAGAAATGTTAATTACTCTTCATGTAACATACAGCTATTACTTACTTTGCATGCTCCACAATTTTAAAATGTTATTGCTCACTTAACCGGCATCCTTAACAAAGGATGTGTTACATCTACCTGATTATCCTGAAGGATGTATATTATACCTTCTCTTACAGGTGCTTACAATGTCGATTGACTTGTATATTGTGTTAAGTGTATCTTAGGCAGAAGTTTGAACAGCTAACTATATCTTGACTCTCTGTTGTTACTAGATCAGTTATGGTTTTCACACTACAGAGTGTGGTTCTGAAGTAAAAGGACAGAATTTAAATCATAACATTTTATTGTCTACTGTTCTTCACATTGTTAAATGCTCTTCTGTTGCTGTTTGATATAATGCGTACTATTATGCATTTATTGTTATACAGGGTGTTACAAAAAGGTACGGCCAAATTTTCAGGAAACATTCCTCACACACAAATAAAGGGAAGATGATGTTATGTCGACATGTGTCCAGAAACGCTTAATTTCCATGTAAGAGCTCATTTTAGTTTCGCCATTATGTATTGATTCACCGCCATGATTTCATACGGGATACTACATGTGCTGCTAGAACATGTGCCTTTACAAGTACGACACAACATGTGGTTCATGCACGATGGAGCTCCTGCAGATTTCAGTAGAAGTGTTCGTATGCTTCTCAACAACAGATTCAGTTACCGATGGATTGGTAGAGGCGGACCAATTCCATGGCCTCCACGCTCTCCTGACCTCAACCCTCTTGACTCTCATTTATGGGGGCATTTGAAAGCTCTGGTCTACGCAACTCCGCCAAATGTAGAGACTCTTCGTGCTCGCATTGTGGACGTCTGTGATACAATACGCCATTCTCCAGAGCTGCATCAGAGCATCAGGGATTCCATGCGATGGAGGGTGGATGCATGTTTCCTAGCTAACGGAAGATATTTTGAACATTTCCTGTAACAAAGTGTTTGAAGTCACGCTGGTACGTGCTGTTGCTGTGTTTCCATTCCATGATTAATGTGATTTGAAGAGAAGTAATAAAATGAGCTATAACATGGAAAGTAAGCGTTTCCAGACACAAAGAAAGTAAATATGTTACGTGGACATGTGTGTGAGGAATGTTTCCTGAAAGTTTGGCCATACCTTTTTGTTAACACCCTGTATATGTGGACTGATAATGTGTGCTCTACATTTTGGGGGACATCATACATACTGTTAACATATTTTTAAATAATAGCCAATAATGCTAACTGAAATTAAGCTTGTAAATTGGATTTTTTAAACATTTTAATTAGTAACACCCATTACTTCCTCTATAAGTCTTATAGAAATACATGGGGACTTTCGAAAAAGAAATTTATTCTGTTCTATAATCTACATATTAAAAAGTCTATATATTTTGTCTTGGTTGAAGTCAGTCGTTATCTGAACATGCATGGGCTATCATCATGACAATAAATTCCACTGCAAAGTATTTCAACTGACAGACATATCAGCTCTCTTAAAGATTAGCTTTGTGCTGAACATGTAGTGTGTTATTGCTGTATGATGCTTTCCTATAGATACACAATAACTATCTAAGTTAGTATTTTAGACAAAGATTGTAACATTTCAGTGGAACAATTTCAATTTAATTATGAGGAATTTTAACTTCTGTACCAGATCAAACAATATGTGTAATTATTTCCACTATTATTAAAATGAGGAAAATACTTTCATGCCAAGCAGCTTTAATTATTAGCTAAGGAGTGACCTGTGTGTACCAGTTAAACAGTTTTCAATGTCTAATTGAATGGTACATGTAACAAATCTCTATGAAGTGTCCACATGTAAAAATTATATTTATTCAGTAAGTGCTGTTCCTGTTAAAAGCACTTTCCTGTCAGTGCATAGAAAATAATGTTTATTACTTACGGTTTGCTTGCATGTATTGAGTGTACTATGCATTAAGTAACAATTCACAAATCTTCCTTCTCTTTGTGTCAAATAGCCTTAGATGACCTAGCGCTCTGACACCACTTCCACTAACTTTGACTTTTGGTTTCCTTTCCTGTCGGCCTCTCTTGGTCAACTCTTGATTTTTCGACCCCAACGGTATTAGGTTGCGAGCCCGAGGGTGTCCCTCATTCTCTTTCTCTAATCTTACATTCCATATGGAGGAGAGCCTCCATAGATGTGAAGTCAGCCCTGCTAGGAATGCCAACCTGTAAGACAAAATGTCGCCCTCCAAACTGAGGGTAATATGACAATACTGGTAATCTGTGCTAGAATCGTAGTACTCACAAGCTTCAGAACAAGCCCCAGATATGAAGGTTGATGAAAAGATGGCGAGATCATACCATAATGGGTGTGTAGACATCATGCACCCTCTACTACTATCATTTGGGAACAATGTGGCCTGTGGTTGATGACGTCCCTCTGTATCAAAACTGAAGGAGTTGAGACATAAACCACATAAAATGGTAACAGTTGCTGCATTTGTATCATCGCCAAAAGAAGTAAATGAGAATAATGGTAACCCCCTCCAGGAGCCATTACTAGAGGGACAATCCTAGAGAGAAGCTTAGCACTTCAACACTGCACCGAGAGAAATGAACAAATGAGACAGATGAGGTTGGTGTTCCAAAATTACTGAGACGTTATGCACTGGGTTGGTCATTACTGAAGGATAGAACTAAAGTTATGTTGCTGGTGCGAAATGTGAAGACTGAAGTGAAAGTGCTTCCTCAATTTCAGCAACAGTGCCCCACAATGTTTCGACAGTTACTTCAACCTAAAACAGTTCATTGCACAGCATCTCAAAAAATGTAATGTTCCCGATTGTCAGTCACCCCAGATCTAACGGATGTCTGCACTAATAGTCTTCATTTGGAACCTGGTGACCACTACTAGGAGAAATACGACAGTTACTGAAGAAGACGGTTCTGCATCTTTAACAGGAAGATGACATGATGTACAGTCAGCTTGATAAGGGGCCTGAAGAATCTTCACCTGCTGTTTTCTATTTGGAAGAGGGACATAAGATGCCTGTAGGCCAACATCATTCCACAAAACTTAAAATTCTGACAAATAAGCTCTACCTGCCAACCAGCCAGCACGTTTCTTCCTGTTGTGTACTTGTCTCACCTTTGCTGGAAAGTCCAGCATAAGAGCCAAGAAACCAATATACACAGAGCAGTTGACGACGACTGCCTGTGGCTACATGTTGTGAGATTCTGACATGCTTGTACCTCAGTCACTCGGAACACATCGTTGCATCTCAGAATCTTCAGCTGAATGCAATTTTAAATACCAGTGCACTGCTACTTTCATCTGGCGTGGAAGTGGACAGCTTAGAATGAATAAAGTGCGAGATGCCAATCTTAGTAGATGTACCATCCCGATGTTTCACGGACCAATTTGTGAGATGTGGTAGTACTGTGGGTGCTCTATAAAATGCCAAAGGACAGTGGTAACTCTATGGGTCGCTGTTCCTAAGTTGGCCTGTCTCTGGCTTTACATCAGAACATTTCTTGAGGGAGATAGGATAACCGGAAGAGTGCAATGTGCTACGTGGCACAAGAAACTGCCACCTGTTCTCCAATATCTGTGTTGACTTCGCACTGAACTACAGCAACAAAGAAGACCATCCAGAACTTGGGATATAAGGTAACAAGGTACGAAGAAACATGTTATTGTGAGGAGAAAATTGTGTCCCAGTCACTTCTGTTAACCTGGCTTCAGTGTAACATCAGCCACAGTTCCCACAGGTGTGATGCGCTGTTGCAACATTAGTTCTGACGAGGAGTAGTATTGGAAAAAAGAGCCTGTTGGTTGTTTCACTTCATGTATTCTTCACAAGCTGTTTATGTATGTGCCTCGCCTGCAGCGTTGCTATTACCTTTTTTCTTATTCATTGTATTTAATCATACAATACAGTGTAAATAAATGTTAGCTGAGCATTATTCTCTACATCTGTTCTGCACCACGTAGGAAATGGTTAACATTTCAAGAAAGATGACTTCGTTGTGTGTAATGTGCATATTGAAATGAATGCACTGGATAAGTGAGGTAAATTGGCATCTATAAGATAACAAAACCCATGAATATTTTGCAAATAATAAGTGGCAGAATTCCATGATTTATGAATTAAATGTACAGAAAGTAATTTAGCACCATTTTGGCTATTTACTTATGAGCAATAAACTGTTCAGCGTTTTTGACTATATAACATGTTCAGTGCTGATAAATACATTAATAGAACAACGTTTAACAGCTTGGTATCGTCCTTTTACTACAAAATACATCTATATTTACTGTGCAGCTACCTTGGTGTGTTTATTTCGCACCGAAAGGGGTTTTATGCAGTCTGTGCAGCAGAACTTTGGTTTTTGTGTGTGTGTGTACTTTCTGTTACTGTGTCTTTCATTGTCATATTTGGGTGGCCAATGATAAACTTAACAGACGACAGCGCTAGTGGAATAATGACGTTTCTTTAATACAGTAATTTATATGAATTTAGAGCTCCTGTGTAATACTTCATTGTAACGTGATAATTAAGAGACTTGGATAAAATTCGTTATTGCAGTTATCTGCTCATTTTTTAGTTACAAAAATTGTATCCTGGAATGTGAACATCCACCGTAATGCACTCGTTAGTTTTATCACTACAGTCAAGAGACTTGTTATAATGCCAAGCTATACAAGAACGGAAGACTTGCAGTTTTGAGTGTATACATCAGTTACATTGAAGTAAACTATGAACAGCTTCTCATAAATTGAGACTGCCAATTTAGATGTTGCATCTGTTCAGTAAGGATGTCTTACTGTTCATTGTTTTATGCACTGCAGGTGATGTGAATTAACTTTGTCTCCTCGCCACCACAAACAAGATACAAAATCTGCAGTTTGCTCTCGCTGTTGTCCGTGTCCAGTGTGTTTCACAATTCCTAACACAGGCCTTCATGGTTTGTAGAGGAGACTTTGTACATTTCTGGACATGAGCTCATTACCAAAACTTCGTCTACTAAGCTTTCTATCAAAAAGTGTAACAGGAAACGTGAAATGCCCTGCATTTATTAGTGATCAGATTGATGGCAGATGCTTTGCACAGTTTATTGAGCGTCAGTATGAAAGTGTCTTATATATCTAGTTTTGCAGCATCTGCTACTATGTAGCAAGTGGAATTACGTCCAATTATTACACACAAAATTATGAAGTTAACGTCTAATTGCTATGTTTCTTCCAGTGTTACCAGTTGGGGTCTTTGGAAGTTCATTGTTCATTGGAAAGTTAACATAGCTAACGTAATGAACTAAGTTTGGAGAGTTGTAAATGATGGGGTTTTTGTTGGAGAGAAATTTTGCGTGAATAAACTTCCTTCCACTTCACAAGCTTTCCTTCAATCTTCCTTAATGAACATCAGTGTGCAGTAATAGAAATACCTTGTTATTCTATGATGCCCATAAAATTCTCTGGTAATATTTCTACAATGAAACCTGGACAAAGTCTGTAAAATTAATAGCAAAGTTCCCCATGCGAATTAAACCAATGACTTTACGGCTTATGGATGTGAACAATACAATTAGTTTCTTCACAGTAGTATGAACACTCTGATAATATTTAAGAACGAAGTGATGAATTATGCAAATACTGGTTTGCAAGACACTTTAATTCTCTCATAAAGAACAAAGAAGTTTGTTAAAAGTTACTATGTGGGGCTATGTAATTTTGAATGTAAAAGACACAGGTCTTAAAAATGTACCAGTGTAACTTGAATTTCTAAAGATTCCCACGCATGAGAGTAGAGGACTCATCACTCTGTAAATTGTGTTAATTGACTTGAAACATGTAAAAACGAAAAGTTCTGGACAGTTTTGAAGTTGAGTGTCAAGTTTGGAAGTTGGTAAGCGCTCTTTCGCAACAATGAATGGATAAAGTCCATGTATACGCACACAATCTACGGGGAGTCGAAAAGCACTTGGTTCCTCAAGTTCCTAACTATTTGTGTTATTCCGTTGAACTTCCACTATATTACACATCTAAATGAGTAAATTATGGCTTTATGAATGTCTGAATTTGGTCAATTATGTGAGATAATAATTATAAAATTTCTGTTGTCCTTGGAAGCTGTAATGTAGGCAACCTGAAATTGATAACCATCCCAGAGCCCGGTACCAGTGTCGCCATCTTAGTGACAACCAGGGACATGGAAGACATGATTGAATACCAGTTACAGGAACAATTGTTATAATCGTTGTAACCAAAGTGCTCACATAACAAGAAGGCAAAGTCAGATTTACAGTATGCTCTGACTGCCTGCATAGTGACTTTAACATATTGAACCTTGAGTTACTGGCACTGCGTTTTCACTTGTTACTTCAATGTTTTTATTAGACCAGCTACTGGCTACAGATGTCACCCCCCCCCCCCTCCACAGTCAAATGTATGTATTCATTCATGTAATAGGTTGTCACCCCTACACTGACATTTTTGTAGTATACCAGCAGTTTAAAAATGCTCCCCTGAGAACAAACAGGTGAAAATGTTTCTCTGTAAAACAATGACAGAAAAGTGGGGAACCAGCTGCACAGTCTCATTTTCGTTTCTTCATCAAACATTTTGGCGCATGAACGTACGCTGTTGTAACATGGAACATTGCACATCTTTTATCCCATCTCTCTGAGTTAAGTATTCATACTCCACTAAAATGGGGAACAAAAAGATGGCTATAGGGGTGTGGAAAACATGAAAATAATTCCCCCTACCACCCCCCCCCTACCCCCCACCGTGACGATGCCTGGAAAAATCTAGGCTCCACTCACTCTCAGCAGCGGTCTCCACCAGTTATCTCTACCACTGCCACTGTCGCCTCTGTTCCACAGTGTCTCTCTGCTACTCTCTCAATGCAAAAACGCGAATATGTTCTTCCTTAATTCAGTTCCATGCAGTCAGACCCAAAGGACAGCATGTGGCTAAAAGTTACCTTCCCCACTATGTCCAGTCGATACTCGACTCGTCTCAGGAATATAGCACTATTTCTAGGATCAATATTTTTTATAGCTGAATCCTTAATGGTCTCGACATTCACCTCGACCAAAACAGATTCATTGGGCTGTAGGACAGGTTCCCTGCATAGATCACGGAGCTGATCTCTATTCGATATGAAGGGTTCCCATTGAGAAACTCAGTTGCAGGACTGGTCTTCCACCCACAGTAACAACTTGACCAGTATATTGACCCTGTCGACGAGTGCTAATGAACAGGCTTCTGTGGTGTTTGCAATCATAGAACTTCGTGAAATCAACAGATTAAATCTAGTTCCTTACTGTGTCATCTGTTTTTCAGTGAATTACCAAAGAACGAAGATCTGATCTACTGTTCAGAACCTTGGCTGCAAACCTCTCTGAATTCATCAATTACTAATTTTCAAGAGTTGAGTTCTCTATACGAGCAGCTGGACAAGATGACGTATCTTAGACAAATGTGTGTTATTGTTGAGTGGCCCTCCTTAGTCAATCATCCTCGTTTATGGACTGCATAGATTAGCAGCGTTTTCCTTTCTGGTATTTCTTCTTTGGTCCTTACAATTATCTGCTGGTGTAGTCTGCTGCAAGTAAGTTTCTCACCTCCAGTCTGGATCAATTTGGCTTGTATTCTGTTTTCACCTGGGCTTCCCTTCTTAAGCTATTTGATTCGTTTGGAAATCATGCTGTGTGCATTGGGAAAGGGGGGGAGGGAGGAGGGACGACAGTGGTGTGGGTCAGCCGTAGTTAGAATGGAAATAGAATCCTACTTTGGTTTCATTACAATTGGAGATGGTAGAAGTACTCCTTCCATCTTCTGGCGATTTCAGTCGTTTGCAACTATTTTACATCTTCGACAATATCCTTTGTAGCCTGTGAACGTTATAAGCATTACTGTGACACTGTCTGCTCTCGCCTGTTTCTGCCTCCACGATGATGTCCTTGATATACTTCCTCTTCGCTCTTCTCAGTGTTGTCAGGGTAGCTCTTGAAGCCACCTCAAATTGTTCTTAATTCTGCACAAGATTTGTCTCCAGCAAACCCCTTCTCATGGTTTTCGGTCTCTGTTCAGAAGGAATTAAAGCTTGTAAATCATTACACACATAGAACTGGTCACGTTATTGTAAAACTCCAACAACAGCGAAAACTACTCCACCAACAACACCAACTCCATCAAACAACTCAAAAAAAGCACTTCGAACTTTATCTCAACGAGCAATGCAGGAAGAATGATTCACAGCTCTTCCTTTCGTCTGTCGCAGCCGTCAGCCTGATCACGTGACTCGCCAGCAGCGCCTCTCGTGGCGCCTCAACCACTGTCCGTCTGACAAATTGGTTGTGTGTCGGTGTTTCGACCGACCGACCGACCAACTTTCACTGTCGGGCGCGACGCACCACTGGACAGCCGACCCAACAGATTGTGTCGAGTGTGCGTGATCGTGCCAACCGCCCGACTAAAATTCATGTTTTGTCACAGCCGACGGAATTAAATAGTATTCTAATATACATGTCGACGTCCGAGGAGAAGATACTTTAAGGACTGAGTTTTTAAAGAAATTTAAAGACTGCTGATGTATTTGCGGCACATCGTGCGAGGAGTATTAACAATAGAGATGCAAGAAATGAGGCACCTGTTTCATTTTTTAACGAATACATATTGGTTTCTCTTTATGCAACACGAGGTTAAGTCTGTCAACCTTCTTTCTCTTTTTAGGTTTTATTTCCGATACTTATCGGAAATGAAATCTAAAACTGAAGTATCGACATTCCATGGACGTTAATTCATAAAATGTACTTGCCTCACTGTTGTAAGTACTGAAAAATTCCAGCCTATATCCATGCCATCTGCCATGTAGTTTTTTTCAGTTCTAACAGTCGCTAAATGCTTCATTTCTTATTCATCTGTTGTATTTATTAGATGATGCGCGCCTCCACCATGTGTAATCTTTCTTCTTCGAATATGGGTCTCTGAAATTTACAGGTAATCTTGTTGTGCTACATCCACAAATAAATCAATAATGTTTTCACGAATGACTTTTGTTTTATTTATTTTGCTGTACCACGATGTATTTTCTCAGTCAACTATAAATCACGTTGCACATTTCAGGAACAACTTTAGTTAATAATTGTGGCAGCAGAAGAACACTGAATCTTACGTCTCCTGCCATTGGCGACAAATCGTAATATACGTAGCTAACAGTCTCTCCTCGAAGTTTACAACCTCTGTCAGCACTGCAGTATTTTCGCTTAAGAATGGTTTTATGATGTTCAGCTGTTTCGTAATGCACGATTCACCTGTTTTTGCTTTTGTGAAAAACCGAGCGGGATCCCATAGGGCAAACACAATGAACTAAACATAAAATAAAGAAACTACGACAGCAGGCCCGCATAGTAATCACAGAGTTTAGTCGGTCGGGACGTGTGTAGGCTGTCATGGAATTGGTCGTCTGTCAGCCAGTAAATTGGTGGGTGTGCAGGGGTGTTATATACGCCCTAATTAACGCAAATAAAGTTCATTTATACTCAAACTAATGATAAATGCGACTTCCCTGCTTTCCGACGCTGAGCTGCCTCTGCTTCCTTTGCCTCGTCTGACGATAGCCAACACAGCCGGATAAATGTTTTCGCTATGGCACCAATTTTAATTACTTGCTGATGAACAAAAGAATCGTTCGCAAAGTATGGCACACAGGTTTTTAGTGACGCCACATTCCGTGTGCAAATTGTGGTATCCATAGATATAGGCAAATATTAACTCCTATTTCGTAGCTGGAGGAGTAGCAGGTTAAAGTTTAACGTCCTGTTGACAACGAGGAGGAGCATATTCATGGAAGGATGGAGTAGGAAATCGGCCATGCCCTTTCAAGAGAACCAACATGGCATTCGCAGTAAATAGTTAAGGGAAATTACAGAAAACCTATACTTAACTGGCCGGACGCAGGTTTGCACTGTCAACCTCCCGAATACGAGTACATTTTGCTAACTACTGCGTTACCTTGCTCGATAATTTCATAGTAGTTTCGAGGAACGATCCTGAGCTTACAAACAAACCTCAACGAGAAATCGTGGTCAGCCGCTCAAGCGAACTTCCCTCAAGCATTGCCAGTAACTTCCCATTGGGTGTCGCCAGTGATCTGTCGTAATTTTCGCATCGATATACTACATAATTGGTAAGGTATAGTATTGAAACACTTAAGTAAGAAACTTGTTACGAGATGTCGGAATCTGCTGCTTCGAAATCTAGTTTTTCGAGCTCTTTCTATCATTCAGTTACGAGGCCAGGTATCACTGTCTCTCCATCCTGATAGTAGTAACTTTCAGAGAATTCTGTGGTGAGAATTAACGTGTGAGCTGATACAAGAATATGGATTGTCCACAGCCACTTATGGAACTGCTCCTGCTGCCTTTATTGCGACTACATGTCTCCAACAGTTAGGCTTCGAAAATCAAGACAAGTTTTCAGTGGCAGCCTAAACTTCGTTGATTAGTTTCTATGTGGGCGACTTCATAGGCGAGTTAGATATGGAATCTGAAACTCAGAAACCCAGGTGACTAAGCTATCAGCTTCTGGATGGTTTCTACTGAGGAAATGGAACTTCAGTAGCCACAAGGTTGTGGAACAAATTCCAGTGCAGCACACAGAAACGTTTGTACCTTGTATTCTCATTGATGGAGAAGTAATAAAAACATTAGGAATCTTACGGTACCACAGCTCTTATCCTTTCCAGTGCCACTCGAAGCTGAAGAATCATCGGTGCTCAAAGATCGCCTGTCTACAACAGCATTCATTTTTGACCAACTAGGCCTTTTTGACCCATTAGTCACAAGATGGAACTGTTCTTGCAGCGCTTGTGTCAACTAAGCCTTGACTTGTATTAAGTCCTTCTATCCAACCTAGCTGATGAATGGAATGTCCTTTATATGTAACTGCCTTAACGAACTGATATTTTTATTAGCAGGCATGTCATTCCCTGTCCTCAATACGTTAAATTCGAAATTCCATGTTTCTGTGATGTTTCACAGTTGGCATATGATGCCTGTGTATACATCATATGTGTTCTTCCCAACAACAAGATAGTAGTTTCATTGGCTGTGGCCGAATCTCGTTTAGCCCCTGTCACAGAACTATCTGTTCTGTGACTGGAATTATGAGATGCTTTTCGTCTTGCTCGGCTCATTCATAATTTGGCCAGTGACTTAGACATTGTAAACAGTAGTGATATCCATATTTGGACGGATTCTCCAATAGTTCTCAGCTGGCTGCAACGTAGTCTCACGGGAAAACCTTTGTTGTCAACAGAGTCTCTGAAATTCAGGAAATGAGTTGTTTCCAACTGGAGACACATCAAATCAGAAGACACTCCCACTGATTGCTTATCACGTGGCATCAGCGCAGCACATATGGATTCACTTTTGCAGTGGTGCTCTGCCCCATCATGGCTATTCAGTAGTGACCTGGACTACAGCACTTGTCCTTCACTTGTGATAGGAGATGCGCAAGAAAGGGGTGTAGGTGTCTTTGATGTCTGTTATTGAGCTTAATGCTGAATCGTAGTGTAAGTATTCCCCTTGAAAGGAAACTCAAAGGATTTTGGCTTATGCACTGAGGTTTGTTAACAATATAAGGCGGCAACAAACAGAGGATAACTGGGCCACTCACCCCACAGGAATACCAAAACGCTATCAAAAGAGCTTTTGGTATAGTTGGTGATTGCGCTCGTGAGATCGCATTGTTGAAGGCCATTTACGCGGTTATAAGGCATATGACAGGAACCGTAGCTTCTATATCAGTGTCAGGTGGTGTTCATGTTTGTCCTAAACTCTCTAGTGAACCTGTGCCCTTTCAAATTCCTCTTCCCCCTGTGGGTCCAGGGCAAGAATAGGCCAATGGTATTCCTGCCCGTCCTAAGTGGCGACTAAAAAGAGTCCCTCTCCCTCAAGAGGGTAGATTGAGCCTGCATCCAGAAACGGTTCCACTACTTATATTTGTGGTCATTTGGTTTTTCACTTATTATGGTTTCTTCCTTCCTTTGTTTGGTTCCTTTCATTATCCTCCTCCCTCTTACTGTCTTCCCTCCTTTTCCTTCCCCCTCTTCCTCCTCCGTCCCCCTCTTCCTCCCCCCTCTTCCTTCCTCCTCTGCCTTCTCCCCCGCCCCTTCCTCCTCAGCCTTCTCCCCCGACATTCCTTCCTCCTCCACCTTACCCCATCCTTCCGCCCTACTTTTCCCTCCTTCCACCCCTGCACCCTTCCCCCATCCTTCCCCCCTCAGCCCCCTCCTCTGTTCCCCCCTCCCCCTCCTCCTTTCCCCCCTCCCCCTCCTTTCCCCCTCATTTCCCCACTCCTTCCCCACTCCTCCTCGTGCTCATCCTCCTTCCCCCTCCACCTCCTCCTCCTCCTCCTCCTCCACTTCCTCCTTCCCCCCTCCCCCTCCTCCTCTTCCTACTGATCCTCTTCCTTCCCCTCTCCCCCTCCACCTCTTCCTACTGATCCTCTTCCTTCCCCCCTCCTTCTCCGCTCCTTCTCCTGCTCCTCCTTCCCTGGCCTCCGCCTTGGCGTTTGAGACAGTCTGCCCTCTCTCTCCCTCTCTCCCTACATTTTCCTCTCCTTCTTTCCTCCCTGTGTGCCTGAAGGCCGACCCACACGTTCACACGCGTATTCGGTGACGGGGTAACGCGTAATTCACCGCGCTGGGTAGACAAGTAAGGCACGCACATACCCCCTGGTATAGGCCGGGCCCAGGGAAACCTTCCGACCATGCCTATTGTTCCCTCTGTCCGTTTCTTGGGAGGTGTGACATGAGGTGGGAGTGCCCTTTGAGAGGGTCCCCACAAGGAAGGAACGCGCCATTGGAGACGTTGGCAATCATAAGGGGATTACTCCGCAATGGATATCTCTTCTTCTCTCTCGACTTCTGCCAAAAAACGGAAACTTGACCAGCCACCAGTTACAAAAGTACTACCGCCTGCCACAAAGTTCCTCGTAGTTTCTAGATCTGTGGATGGACAAGATTTTTCATCTTTCAACCCTTTAGTTGTCCAGAAGAGCGTAGATGCCAAAGCTGGATGTGTAAAATCTTGTACCAGGATGCGTAACGGTACCCTGTTACTAGAAACTGAGAGCACCTTCCAGGCACAAAAACTGCTTCGGGCCACACTCCTAAACGTTCCCTGTCTGGGTGGAGGCTCACCGCACTTTAAATTCGTCTCATGGTGTGGTATACACTAGATCGACGGACTGACTGACGAGATTCAGTATTTCCTCGCTGAGCAGGGCATGACGGCTGTCCATAGGGTCATGGAAAAGGTCAACAATGACCTTGTACCAACCCGAACACTTTTCTTGACCATTGATAGTGTTCAACAGCTGCTGTGCATCAGAGCGGGCTACGAGGTTATTTCTTTTCGCCCCAAAGTCCCGACACCTACGCGCTGCTACCAGTGTAAGCGTTTTAATCACACTCGCCAGTCTTGTTTTAACGCGGCTAAATGTCACTTGTGGCAGGGATGTCCATGAGGGTGACCGTCCACCTCCATCTCATCATTCTGTGAACTGTCAAGAGTGACCATGCAGCATCCTCCCACGACTGTCCCATCTACAAGGAAGAACGCTGTATACAGGAAATTCGGGTCAAAGAGAAACTATCCACCTCAGCTCCTCGCAAGCTATTTGCTATTAGGAAGCCCACGCTGCTGCCAGCGGGGAAATATAGTACCGTCCTCGCCGCTCCTCGGACTACCTGGGAGTTATCGATGCACACACGCGATCTGATCTTCAGCACTACGGTCGTCCGTTCGGCCAGTGCTAAGACCGCCCGGTCGACGTCTCCTCTTCCTCCCGTCACCCCTCAGACACAAGCACCTTCATCAGCTTCTGCCAAGACGAAAACCCAGAAGTCAGATGCACGGGCCTTCAAGAAGGAACCGTCCAGTGCAGACTTCCTACGAACCTCGAACTCCCAGCTATCGACCAGTACTACCACTAAACGACCTTCCAAGAAGGCTCATAGGAAGCAATGTTCTCCTTCTCCGCCACGGCGCATTTCTTTTCCTGCTGCACCCAGCGGTTGCCGCTCCAAGCCGTCATCCGTTTCCCCTGGCCGCACCGCTGGTAGCCCAACATCTGGCCGTTCACCGTTGGAGGAAGCTCCCCCTCCCAGCCATCTTAACAAGATGGCCGATGAACCTATTGAACCAATGGACAATGACAATCCGCCTATTGATAGCGGCGGCAGTGCTCGCTCAAAGCCAGGCCCTCAGCGGCCTTTGAGGTGACCCCCTTCTTGCATCTTCTTTTTCTTCTCATGATTGCACTTATTCACTGGAATATTCGCGGCATTCGCTCCTACCGAGAGGACTTAAAGGTGCTGCTCCACTTGCACTGTCCGCTCGTCATAGCTCTCCAGGAAATGAATCGATCAAATTGCCTTGGCACACTATATCCTGTGCGTTTTGACCTACCCACTGCTGCAGGTATTTCAGCTAATGGAGTGGTTATGTTGCTGGTCCAGGATGATATTTACTACGATCCCATCACATTGAACACGGGCCTGCAGGCAGTTGCCGTCTGAATTACTCTCCCCACTTTCACTTTTTCCGTTTGTACCGTTTACACTCCTTCGTCATCTGCTGCTACTGGGGCAGACATGATGCAAATTATTGCTCAGCTACCTGCACCATTTTTGTTAACTGGAGACTTCTATGCTCACCATCCTCTTTGGGGCTCTCCAGCATCCTGTCCGAGGGGCTCTATTTTAGCAGACGTTTTGAACCAGCTCAATCTTGTCAGCCTCAATACTGCCGCCCCTACTTTTCTTTTGGACACAACTCACACCTATCCCCATTTATTCCTCTATATGTACTACCCAACTTGCACGCTGTTTTGAGTGGTATGCACTTTCTGCTACATATTAGAGTGACCACTTCCCTTGTGTTATCCATCTCCTGCATCATACCCCATCTACATGCTCAACTAGTTGGCACATCTCCAAAGCAGACTGGGGGCTCTTCTCTTCCAGGGCGACCTTCCAGGATCAAACCTTCGCAAGCTGCGATAGTCAGGTCGCACACCTCACGGAAGTCATTCTCACTGCTGCTGTATATTCCATTCCTCACACTGCTTCTTCTCCACGTCGAGCACCGGTCCATTGGTGGACCACAGCAGGTAGATACGCTATACGTGCTCGTCGACATGCTTTACGCACCTTTAAACGCCACCATACGATGGCGAATTGTATTAATTATAAACGATTACGTGCACAGTGCCGTCGTGTTATTAAGGAATGCAAGAAAGACAGCTGGGCTGCTTTCACAAGCTCTTTACAGTTTTACTTCTTCTGTTGTCTGGGGTAGCCTGCGCCGGGTATCTAGCACTAAGGTCCACTCACCAGCATCTCGCTTGACGGTCGCGAATGACGTCCTTGTGGCCCCTAAGGATGTCGGCAATGCCTTTGGCCGATTTATTGCTGAGGTTTCGAGAACTGCTCATTACCACCCTGCCTTCCTCCCCCGAAAACAGGCAGAGGAGCCTAGGCCACCTAACTTCCGCTCCTCGAATCGTGAAAGTTACAATGCCACATTCACCATGCGGGAACTCGAAAATGCACTTGCCCGGTCACGGTCCTCCGCTCCAAGACCTGATTCTATTCATATTCCAATGCTGAAGAACCTTTCTCTTGTGGGTAAAGGTTTCCTTCTTCGTACTTATAATCCCATCTGGATTGAGGGTGGTGTTCCCACATGCTGGCGCGAATCTATTGCCACGATTCCTACGCCTGGAACGGACAAGCACTTGCCTTCCAGTTATCGACCCATCTCGCTTACCAGCTGTGTCTGTAAGGTGATGAAGCGAATGGATAACTCTCGTTTGGTTTGGCTGCTCGAATCTCGACACCTACTTACCAATGTATAATGTGTATTTCGTAGGCGCCGCTCTGCTGTTGACCATCTGGTTACCTTGTCGAACTTCGTTATGAATAACCTCTTGCGCAAGCGCCTGACCGCGGATGAGTTCTTTGATTTGGAGAAAGCTTACGACACCTGTTGGAGGGCGGGCATTCTCCGCACCATATTTTATTCATGCATTTTTAATCGATGGACAGTTCAGGGTACGTGTGGGTTCTGTCATGTCCGTCGCCTTTCGCTAGGAGAATGGGGTGCCACAGGGCTCAGTTTTGAGCGTCGGTCTCTTCGCCATAGCGATCAATCCAATAATGGATTGCCTCCCAGCTGATGTATCAGGCTCCCTTTTCGTGGACGATTTTACCATTTACTGCAGCTCGCAGCTTACATGTTTCCTGGACCGCTGTCTTTAGCGTTCTCTTGACCGTCTTTACTCCAAGAGTGTCGCCGAGAAGACGGTCTGTATTAACTTCTGGCGCTACAAAGAGTTTCTCCCACCATCCTTACGAGTCGGTAGCATTGCTCTCCCATTTGTGGAGACAACAAAATTTTTAGGTGTTACATTTGACAGGAAACTCCTCCGTGTTCTCAGTGCTATGTCGTAGGGAGCGGATCGAACCGTCCAACTTCGCATATATCGGTCGATCGTCCGCTCCAAGCTGGATTATTGGGAGCTTCGGATACTCCTCTGCACGGCCGTCTATCTTACGCCGCCTCAATTCCATACAACATCGGTGTTGACGTCTTGCGATAGGAACGTTTTATACTAGTCCCATCGAGAGTCTCATGCTGAAGCCGGTGAATTGTCACTAACCTACCTGCGCGATTTGTCGTTATGCCTGTCGGCTACTATCAATGCTGGACCGCCCGTCTTATAGGTCCTTATTTTGACGACACTCTCGACCGTCTATACGGGTTGTATGTCTCTGCCCTTATACCCCCTGGAGTACGCTTTCGTTGCCTCCTTCAGCAACTTAAATATACACTCCCTGCAACCTTTAGAATGGGCGAGAGCCAAACGCCACCTTGGCTCCAGATTCAGGTTCGCGTTCACCTTGGCCTCAGCTCGTTCCCAAAGGAGATATCCCCAGCTTCGGTATACCGCTCCCGTTTTGTCGAACTTCGTTCGAAGTTCTTTAATATGACCTTCATTTATACAGATGGCTCTAAGACCAATGACGGTATCGGGTGTTCTTTTATTGTCAGGGCACACAGTTTCAAATACCGGCTCCATAGCCATTGTTCGCTCTTAGCAACTGAGCTATTTCCTCTCTACCAGGCTGTTCTTTACATCTGCCGCCACCGACAATCTGCTTATGTCATCTGCTCCGATTCCCTGAGCGCTATCCACAGCCTCAGTGATCCATATCCGGTTTACCTTTTTGTGCACCGGGTCCAACGCTCTCTTCAGTAGCTGGTGGACGACGGTTCTCCGGTTAGCTTTGTGGGTTCCTGGCCATGTCGGTATCCCTGGGAACGAAGCTGCAGATGCCGTGGCCAAGGCTGTGGTCCTCCAGCCTCAGACAGCTTCTTGTTGTGTCCCTTCATCAGATTGTAGCAGGGTCATTTGACAGCGCATTTTGTCACTGTGTCATGCCGATTGGGCTGTACTTAGGGACAACAAGCTTCCGCCCTTGAAACCTCTTGCCGCGGCTTGGACGTCCTCTTCATGCCCTTCTCGGTGGGAAGAGGTCGTTTTGGCCCGGTTACGAATTGGACACTGCCTCTTCAGCCATCGCCATCTGCTGACGGTCCGCCACGTATTAAAGTTCCGTCCAAATTTTAATACACTGCGTGTTGATCTTCGCCTGCCATGTACTCTGGATGCCATTTTAGCGGATGACCCAGGAGAAGGTGCACACGTTCTTCGTTTTGTCAACTTGACAAACCTGTCTGACATTTGATTATGCAGTTTTTTTTAATCCTCTGCCTGTCCGTCTTGTATAGTATTGTCCCTTTTAGTTGCTGTATTAACCTTGTGCCTCGCGGAGCATTCCTAACTTAGTCTGGGCGCTAATTACAATTACAATTGCAGTTGTGCCCCCTAAAACCCCCCAAAAAAATCCCTCTTGAAGGTGTGGCTGTCAGAATATGGGCGACGCAGGAAATAACTGTGTGCAATGTATATCTTCCTCCAGATGGTGCAGTACACCTGATTGTATTAGGTGCACTGATTGATCAACTCCCTAAGCCTTTCCTACTTCTGGGAGATTTGAACGCCCATAACCCCTTGAGGTGGCAGTGTGCTTACTGGCAGAGTCAGAGACATCGAAACATTACTGTCTCAGTTCGACCTCTACCTCTTAAACACTGGGGCCGCTACACAATTCAATGTGGCTCGATGTAGTTACTCGGCCATTGATTTATCAATTTGCAGCCCAGGACCTCTCCCATCTATCCACTGGTGATCACTTAACGACAGAGTGAGGTGGCGCAGTGGCTAGCACACTGGACTGGCATTCGGGAGGACGAAGTCTCAATCCCGCGTCAGTCCATCCTGATTTAGGTTTTCCGTGATTTCCCTAAATCGCTCTAGGCAAATGCCGGGATGGATTCTTTGAAAGGCACTGCCGACTTCCTTCCCCGTCCTTCTGTAATCCGATGCTGAGAGAACATAACGGCCTGTATAGTAGTGACCACATCCCCAACTTCCTGTCACTGCCCCAGCATCAGGCATACAGACGCCTGCCCACATGGGCTTTAAACAAGGCAGACTGGGAAATTTTAACCTCTGATGTTACCGTTGACTCTCCCCCACATGGTAACACCGATCTTATGGTTGAGCAGGTGACAAAATTGTTTCTCTGCAGAAAAACGCGGTCCCTCGCTCTTCAGGGTGCCAGAGTTGTGAGGCAGTCCCTTGGTGGTCGCCAGAACTCTGTAAAGCAGTTAAGGAGCGTCGGCGAGCTCTACAGTGGCATAAGCAGCATCCTTCCTGGAGCACCTCATTGCCTTTACAACAGCTCTGTGCCCTTTTTCAGCAACTTACCAAGTGATGGAAGCAGGAGTGTTTGGAGAGAGAAATCTCGACCACTGGGTGCCATGTGTCACCTTCGCAAGTCTGGGCAAATATCAAGCGTCTTTTCGGGTACCAGACCCTAACAGGTGTTCAGTGTTAGGATAAATGGCGTATTATTTACCGACGCAAACGCGATTGCCGAGCATTTTGCTCAAGTCTCTGTGTCGGAGGCCCACTCTTCCAGCCAAGCAAATCGCTGCGGCAGATTTAGAGATGGGCAGAGCTTCTTCTCTGAAATCGGATCACAACTGGTCAACCACCGGGAAGAACACTTTCTTTTTCATGACTCACCACTCTCACACAATAAGTGAAAGGAAGTCACATCGCCTTTTTAATTCAGGTCACTAACCCTGAATTTTTATCTGGTTTGATCCTAGTTCTAAAGAACTTAAAAATAGTAAAAATTGTTACTGCCCTATTAATGGTGAGATATTAAAGTTTTAAACATCGTCTGCTGTAAAAGTTACAAATGTTGAAAATAATACTAAATGTTTATCAAGTGATACTTCTTATATCTTGCTACCTCAATTGGAAAAGTACAGTATACAAATTACAACTGTAAAATAGTGTGTCTGCTTTCATTTAGTCAGTATTACCATATGTGTATTCAAAAAGGAATTTATAAATAAAATCTGACCCTCTTCAGTCGATGTCTCTCCTCAGTGGATATTTGTCGTGCTTTTAAAAATATTCGTTAACAGGGCACTGATGTTGCTCCGATGCATAACGCTTTTGGAACAAATTGATACAGCGTCGTCCATTGTAATTTTCTTGTTTCTCACCAGTTTACGGGATCGCTGTTTCTAGGCAAATATCCCTCCGCTAAATATTTATCCGAGTCTACAATTGCCGCATTTTGCACGTGGTGCCTTTCTTGGTTTCACCAAACTCATTCCAGGTTGCTCTGGCATTACAGTGGTAAATAGTTCAGAAATGAGCTGTGTTCTTGTTGAACAACCAACGCTTACTTCTCTGCAATAGCCTTCATGCTGAAAATCCTTGTTTGAATCGGAGGTCCAGTAACGTAACTTTGCCTGACCAGTTCGTTCCTGGAGATAACGCCAAAGCACTCAGATAACCCTTTAAGGAAATTATAAACCAGTGACTCGTTCTTGAGGACATTCTTTCTGTCCTTCAGATTCCAATTGTCGTTCCATTAATCTTGGCAAGATTCTCGTTTTTGAATGTGACAGTTTTGAAGACATCTCTTTGGTCACCTGACTGAAACTTTCAAAATCAGTAAAGGCTGTTGCATTATCTCCCAGGATGTATGTTATAAGTTTAAGATGATAGATTTTTGACCGAAAACAGCGAGGCAAGAAACTGAATCGCAAATTGTCAATTTTCGTTTTTTTCACTGAATAGTCATTTAAGAGTGTCGCGTATCGTTTGGTGTTGAAATGAAACTAGTCATACTTCTACAAATGGCAGAACAAGTAGTGCATTTAACGCTGTATGTTGGTGAAACCAAATAAGTCACTGACTTGTTTCGTTTCAACAGATATTGCTCGCTCCTGCGGACAGCCTGTTTTCCTTCAATAGTTGACATCCAATTCCTTTGTTGTGGCACTAATAGTCGCTGTTAATGCTCATTGCGCGACAGTTGGTTGTACTACCATGGCTCCAAAAGAAGAATAGTACTGCAAATTATGGAGGAAATAAGGTAAAGGCAATCTCTGTAATTGCTTTTGTACGAGCTATGTTCGAGGGAAAACAGTTAGAGAATCTTGCAGGTAAATATCACTCGTCCTTGTAACAACCGTAGGAAACTATAGATGTAAATGTCAATATTACCAGAAATATCATTCTTGTATTATTAATTTCATTCCAGCTGCAGAATTCAATGTAATGCCTCAATTGACGTAATTCAACGTAATATTTTGACGAAATTCCTTGATCTTTCTCTTTCACAAGTAATTGTTGTAAACCACTGACAACTCTTAATATCTATTAGAGTTGTTCACAGTCAACAAAGAGATGTAAATTAGAATAATGTTACTACGTAGCCAGTGTTTCATGCACCGGATCTGAGGACGGCCACGTTTGCTCGTTCTAATGCCATTAGCTTGCTGTGTCGCCTGGACGAAAACACTGTCATTTGCTATAAGACAAAAGCACATTCTGCGTAATGGTACTTTTTAGTACTGTACTGTTACTTAGTAATGAGTTTATTTATGATAAAAATAAAAAATGTAAATTATTTCAGATACATAACAAACATCAAACACACATGTTAATGTGGCAGGGGGGATGTTAAGGAGTGGTAATCTAATGGAAGTAAAGGAAACCAAGGAGAGATTTAGGTGACAGATATCGTCCAGTAGAGTGTTTCTTTACAATTGTGATTCTAAGATGTTGTACACATTCAAATTGTCCACAAGATGCACCAGGCACCCATTTTAATCTGAAGTTTAGTTGTCATTATGGCTGGAATGAAATATGAGCTACCAGATCCATTTGGAGGTTACAAACTGCCGTCGGTCCTGCCTGGTGAATGGAAGAGGAGAACAAAAAACAAGTTACTTTTTGTGGCCAGACATGAATAGTCAAGGTGAGACTACCTTCAGAAAGTATCAGACTTGGTTGTGAAGTTCTTATGTCGGATAATTTTGTTTGACAAGTAGTTCCTCAGGTGTGTTCCATACAATATGACCTTTTTTTCATGGTTCATTTGACTCTCTACTTGTGTATAGTATGAAATGTATTATGATACAGGAGTATACCAGATACAGGAAGTATGCATACAAGTAAAGCTGGAATTGCAGAACACTAGATCGCGTGTTGGGACAGACAAGGAAGCATGGTCTGTTGCCCAGTCTACATTAATGTACATTAAAATACGTATCACTTAATGAATCATGAATCAGGTCGTAAGTATGACATCCATGTAAATGTATAGTCTAACCTGCAGCCCAGTATTCCATCAATTCTAAAAATTTAGAGCAGCCAACTAAAAGTCGGACACCAGAGAAACTGCATACACAAAAAGAAAAAAAACATCCATTTGCAAAGTGAAGGTACGTAAAAATGCGGTAGGTTCACTACTTAGAAAACAAGAATCGGTGACATTCATCTGTAGGTAAATTTTCTGTATCAGCCTAGTTACACACCAGGTTAATTACAGAAATAGGGAAAAGACGTGATGAATACTTTAAACACACAGGGGCATATACTGTAAAATGTTGGCCAGACAGAGCACCTTTAGAATATGATAAAAGTAATATGTGGAGAGTACCGAAGTCAGTCTAGTTTAAGGAACCTATCTTGAAGCCTTCACCACATTAATGGAGGCATGCAGAACATTTTACAGAGCTCTAGGAGGTAGGGAGAGGTCCAATTTTAAATATATATAGTTACTGACAAACATGACTCGCTACTTAGAGAATAGGACAAATATACTGCAGTGAAGAAAAATAAGTAGGCATTAAAGAGCTATTCGAAACTAGCCCCATAAAGAATGACATATACGTAACACACAAGATGGTCATATTTTGCTCCATGTGTTTTATTGAGCTCAAATGACCCATCTTCTCACAGATGGTTGTCGGACCTTGGCTTTTCTGTACAGACTATTTTATACGGACAATTGAGCAGTCGGCAGGTGATGTTTAAAGTGAGCGTCGTATCAAAATCTAGATGCCAGTCATTGAATACTGGCCCCTATTGTGACTGGGCCAGAGGTGGGAAAACTTCAAACACATTGGGCGTGGGGCCTGAAGACAGCATAATATATCACCAAAACTGTTTCCTCAATAACAAAGCAATTTGGAAATGTAGATGGTTAAAAGGTGTTTGGTTTGACTTTTGTACATGGAGAGAAAAGTTGTTCATAAATTGTATGGATGCCACACAGCAGTTAAGTGCTGAAAGACGCATAAGGGGAATAGTGTTAAGGTAGGGAGAGAGGGCTGGAGCTTACCAACAATGCTATTCAGTCGGTACATTGAACAAAGAAGTTAAAAAAGATGAAAGGAAAACCTTGGCTATGAAATTGTCAGATGACACATGACTTGGAAGAGCAGTTGAACACAGTGGATAGTGTCTTTGAGAGATCATAAGATGAGCAAGAAAAGTGTAATGGAATGTAGTCTAATTAAATGAAGTGACTATGAGAGAATTACACATAAGGCAATATATTGTATAATAGGATGCCATATAAATGTGGTATTCTCCCATGATCGTATTTTAGACAGCTGATAAGATTTTAGGTATTCAACCTAAAAATTTACAGTAAAAGTTTTCTCTTATAAGATTTGTTGTACATGATCCAGAACAGTTCATGAGAAATACTGATGTTATAGCAGTCTCCTGACTGGTTTGATTTGGCGTACTGTGAACTCCTCTACCCCAACTACATAACCTCACAGTATAAACACCCAGTTATTTTCTGGACATATTCCAATCTCTGCCATCTCCTGAAATTATTACCTCTGTAGCTCCCAAAGTATGATGAAAGTTAATTGTTAGTGTCTTAACGCATGCCCTTTCATTTTGTCCCTTCTTGCCACTGTCCTGTGGTGAAACTCTTCATTTCTTACCACAGCAGTTCACTGAATTTTAGTCATTCCTCTGTAGAACCAGAGGCCAAATACTTAGAATTATATGAAAGTCAATTACACATTGTGATAAACCAGAAAAATAAATTTGTGTTCCAAAAGTAAAATTCCCCTCCCCAACTGCTTCACTCCCTCCTCCACTAGGAGTTTTAGGACCTCGTGTGCCTCCAGCATTATTGGATTGCAGGTCTCCCAATAATTTATTCAACTCCTAATTTTCATTGCATCACCTATGTGTTCAAACTCTTCTTCTGTCATGTCATCAAACAGATCCTACCACACATAGAAGCCTTAATGCACTCTTACCACATGCCACCTTAGTCCTCCGAGTTCAACACTGGAATTACTTTCGCGTCATTTAACTTTGCCTCCTTTGCTTTCCTGTTTCAAACAAGTGACTTACTTCGCTGTATTTCTGTGATATATTGCACATTTTTGTAGTTCCTTACTTTACGAATCAATTTCAGTATTTATTCTGTAACAAGAGTTCTTTTACAGTTACCTCGTGCATACATAAATTTGTCTGTCCAACATCTGTGACTGCCGTTTTCAGATAAATCCTTCCCTCTTCAACTGATCTGCGTGTTGCAGTATTCATTACCACACTATTTATTGCTTCAGATAACTTTAAACACACACCATTCTTCTCAGTACCCCCACTTACTTCACCACTACAGTTATGGACTATTCTCTTACGCCTCGGTCTGCTCTTGGTCATTACTAACTTGTGACATGAATGTATATCTGTTCCTGAGTATACCCTGCTATCCAATATCAGATTTTACAAAATGTCTCAGTGATGTAATCCAGATAGAATCTCCTCATGTCCCTCAGACTTTTTCCAAATAATACCTCTTCCTCCAGTAACTTTAAAATAGCATATTCATAATTAATAACAGACTTATAGAGAAATGGAACTTTTTTACTCATCACTTCTATTATCAAGCTCATTCTCCTAAACTCTGCCATGTATTACATTGCCTTTTACAGCATTCCAGTCACTCATGATTATTAGATTTACATCCTCATTACATACACATTTTGCATATACTTCTCCTCTTCGTCAGATTGTGACATTGGCAGATATACCTGAAACATAACCATTAGCTTTTTGGTGCAAATTTTGATGAGAATATTCTTATTACTGAACTGGCCACTGTACTGACCCACACATACACTCCCAAAATCTTTGTAAGCAGTTTGCAGTGTGTACCGTGCAAGTCAGATGGAGATGGTGCTTGTGGATGTTACACAGCCTCTCATCCATGCACTCTGCTTTCCAGCTGACATCTTTTGGGTATAGGATGAGCAACCTCTAGCTCAGTCATGTTTACCTTGACATGCATGTTACCTCATTGTTATTGTGCACGTCTCTGTACCTGGTATAATTTATGTTTTAGATTTAGTTTGTTGTGTCCATCATTATATTGTGTTCTCTTGCAGGATTAGAACATTCAATGACTCAAACTCTACCCTACATTTTCTGCTCGTGAGAAATCCATCTTACCAGAAATGATATTATTCCTATATCGTTTCACTGACTGCCACTACATCCAGAGTGAACATTAAAATTTCCTCTTCAGATTTTCTAGCGTCTTTACCATATTGAACTTCTACAGATTTGTGAGTCAAAGCATGGAATGTCAGTAGTCACTGGACATTCATGTTTTGCAAGTTCATTTTATCAGGGGGATCTTCAGAGCCGAGATATATCTTTAATGAAGAAATGTATCCCGTACTCGAATCACACAGCATCCGTATGAGTATGCCTTATTTGGTAATTTTTGATGGATTGTAAAATTTAACTGTCCACACCATGGTTTCATTCCTTCATCAGTTGAGATATTTTTGACTTAGATTAAACATTTCTTTATACTTTTTGGAAAAATAATCAACTGCAAATTTCACTTCAAAAAGCCGGTCGGCATTATCTGGTTTATTGTTGTCAGAAAAATGTAAAAATGATAATATTTGTCTGAATATCTTGTGGACATCGCTTTGCGAAATATGTGTCTATCAATGGATTTGTTGATCAGTAATCATGGATCCTTGCGTTTCGAAAATTCCCATAAGGATACTAAGCCCAAACTATTTTATAAAAACGGATCCCATAATGCTGACAAATATGACATTTTTAATCCAGTTTCCTTCTATTGCAATGTTGACTGTAATACTCATGGGTTTCATTGCTAATGTACTCAAACAGATCTTTCCCAAATATATAATTCTGAAATATCCATGACGCTCTGTGAATCTTTGGGAAATGTGTGTGGACCCGGAGATTCTTCAAATTTGTTATTGGTCCTCAGTAAATCATAGTCTGTCTTTGTCTGATTCATCTGAGAGCTGGTATCTGATAAAGCTGTTTTCACAGTTTTCACTTGTAGCCTTTCCTCTAATAGGTTGGCATAATCCTGTGTCAGACCTAGAAACATGGTTTTGGTGAATTGGACAGGCTATGCACCTTGTTCTCGAATGGAGATAATACCCCTATGGAGAGGTGATGGGGGATAGGAGTGTCAAAGGGGTGATTAGAATCCTTCGGAGGTTGTGCAGGCGTGGAAGACTACTTCAGGAGAGGTGGGAAGGATATGTTAGGATATCTCTTATTTCAGGTTACATGCTGCTATGTCAACTATTTCAACACTGTGCCTGACCAGCTCACCTCACAAACACAACTGCTGTTATGTAAGGCATAACGTAAGTGTTCACCAGTGGCAGGCTCAGTTGTGATCTACTTCTTACTTCGCGTGTTTTGGAAGACAGTATATGATTACTGTGCTACAGTGCCCTCCTCCTAGACAAGACCTGGCCCTCTGGATCATGACTTAGAACATCATTGCACTAAAATGACTGATCCTGTTGGCTGCCACAAATGGCTCCAGTCAGCTTTTTAAGGATTTCTTTCACCATCATGTTACCTTACTCACAACTCATATCAAGTCTTGTTTCCTGATTGTTTATTGCTACAGCTCTCCCTCTGCTGCTTCCTAGTCTCTCGGAATCGAGTCCACAAGAGATCGAACATTGGCTGGATCCAAGCTTTGTCTAGGGATCCACTTCCAGCATGTGTAAACAAGAACTATAGTTGGTAGTGTCACAGCATTAACTATTATTACATTGGTCAATGCTATTTCCCTCTGGTTCTGACTCTCCCTGTGCTGACTTTCATGATGCACCCATGTCTCTCTCCATGGAGATGGGCCCAGCCTTACAGAGAATGAATTTGTCTGTGGACTATATAATCTCAGGCCCCAAAGTTCTATTTAACATAGTCAAATTAGTGGCTGGTAGCACTTCCATGTGTTCCCCTGCCCAATATAATCTGTGGGTTGTGCCTGAAACTGTGGCAGGTGGAGCAAAAATAAATATTGTTTTACATGGTGTCCTGTTCATTTATAATTTCCCCCGTCTTCCTTCAATATTAACTGCGTGGGATTTCTGACCCTCTCCACCTAGTCTGTTTGGACAAACCATAATGGCACTACTGTAATACTACGGTAACTTCTAGTTCCATATAGACAATCTGTGTTTGTCTTCCATAACCAATGATTTATTCCTTTACTCCAAGAAAGTTCTTCAGCATCTCACACTTATGAGGATACATGTGAACTGCATGATGTAGGTATTATGCATACTTGCTGCTTCTGGAAAGGAAATTGAAATCCATACTTTCCCCTGCTACTCATTTCCTCTGCTGTGGCTTGGTTAAAATGAAAAGGTTAGGTGCTACGATGATGCTAAAGGACAAACACTCTCTGGTATAGCTCCTTTTGCACTTGACATTGCACCTCCAGGCATTGTCTGGTGATCGGAATTCCGCTTCTAGCTGGCTTCTCACTTGTTCCATAGATTCATGTAATTCTCTCTCTCTGTCTCTCTCTCTGTCTCTGTATCTCTCTCTCTCTCTCTCTCTCTCTCTCTCTCTCTCTCCCTCTCTCTCTCTCTCCCCCTCTCCCCCTCCCTCTCCTCTCCCTCTCCCCCTCTCTAACCCCCACTCTCTCCCCCTCTCTAACCCCTACTCTCTCCCCCCTCTCCCCCCCGCTCTCCCCTCTCCCCTCTCTACCCCCTCTCTACCCCCTCTCTCTCCCTCTCTCTCTCTCTCTCTCTCTCTCTCTCTCCCTCTCCCCCTCTCCCCCTCCCTCTCCTCTCCCTCTCCCCCTCTCTAACCCCCACTCTCTCCCCCTCTCTAACCCCTACTCTCTCCCCCTCTCTCCCCCCCGCTCTCCCCTCTCTACCCCCTCTCTCTCCCCCTCTCTCTCCCCCTCTCTCTCACCCCCTCTCTCTTTCTCCACCCTCTCTCTCTCTCTCTCACACCCCCCTCTCTCTCTCACCCCCCCTCTCTCTCACCCCCCCTCTCTCTCACACCCCCCTCTCTCTCACACCCCCCTCTCTCTCTCACCCCCCTCTCTCTCTCACCCCCCTCTCTCTCACACCCCCTCTATCTCTCTCACCCCCTCTATCTCATCCCCCCTCAGTCCCCCCTCTCTCTCCCCCCTCTCCCCATGCTGTCTTCCAAAGACAGTAGCAACTAAATTATTAGTTCTTTATCCAACTTTCTGCTTCATTTAGCAGCATCTCAGTTAAGATTCACCATTTCTTCTGCTGTTTTGTGTAATAAACACTTCCAATTCAGCTGGTGCAGTAAGAGCATACCCTTCTGCAAACACGAGTTTTTGTGCTGTAGCACTCACTTATTGCCTTCCTTATTCTACCCGTTGTTTTATTACTTCTACTATATCATTCACTCTTTCAACCTCATCAGCTGTCCCACTGTTTCCACATGTCATCCTAACACAGTGATCCAACCTCTACTTCTGGTATGTGGTATATTCCCCAAAGCCTAAGTCACCTCATCCCCCAAATCCTCCCATGTTTCCTCCTACACACCCTGGAAACTCCTTCAAACATTCTGTGATCACATACCATCAGTTTAAAATTACCGAGGGCTTCTTCTAACCATGTTACCTCATTCTATGTCTACCATTCATTAAATAACACCTGTATCCCCCATTGATAAGCACATTTGTTGATGTGCTTGGTGAACAGTTCTCACTGTCAACGTGGTCGTTCTGCAATGCTGCCACTGCAATGACAAGCCATAGTCCTCTTAAGACTGGGTTTATCTTCTCTCCTGGCATAGCTCATCTGAGGACAGTGCATGTGTCTCTAATGCAAAAATCCACTGCTCCTGCACAGCAGGTAATCTTCCTTGTACCAAACATACAAAGAAAACTCCCTTACATCCTTGGTCTTCCCGTGTAGACCTACTATAGCTGTTTCACTTAAAACTTCTTGTTTGCTACTCATCACTTGTTTCCCACTTTCTTTCTGGCTCAGCCCTCCAATTCTTTGGTTAATCTAAGGACTTGTCACATGTTTCATATTTCCACATGCAGAATTCTCGTAGACAACTGCATTTTGAAAGTCACTGGTGACAGTTTCACAATCTGATATTGGCCATGACACTGCATAAAAAGTAGAGTCTTACTATTTGTAGTATGTGAATTCGATAGATTTCACATTGGCCATTTTTGTCTTGGTGTGATCTTTCCCTGTGAGTCACTGCTCCCTCTTGTTTATACAGTGCCAGTCTATTTACCTTAACCAACCTTTTCAATTCTTCTCTTGCCACCCTCACAAATGCGTTAACATGCATTCAATTATTGAAATAGGAAAACAAAAAGAGAAAGACAATAGGTTTTGACCATATTCCACCTCATATGGCTAAAATTCTGTAGTTTTTGCTGTTTTGATTTGTACACAGACAAAGATAACTTGAACAGACATCACAATTGGTATGTGTGTGCTATATGGTATTATAGCATGCTCTCTATTGCTTCATGCACACTTAACATGGTCCTACTAGCCTGACGATGTAGATGACTTGTCCTCAATTTCTTCCCACATTACAGCTTAAATTCCTTCTATAAATCCAAGATACGGATGACCTCCTTGATTTGTTATTTCTGGTACAATTAAGTTCCCTATTGTTAATTACTGCTTGTACCAATGTTGCTGCCTGTTCATTTGGCACTGCGACCATTTAGACAGGTTATGAAAAATGATTCATAATAACAAAACATCAATCCCAAAAAATTCAACCTCCTAAATCGCTTGTCACTTTTCAATGAGTTTGGGCTTGGCTACCATCGGACCTCTGCCATTGTAACACCTTTGCACTTCCGTGCTGCATGTCTATCCTCCCTTTGGAACATGTCATGGACATGTTTTGTGAATGACGTTGAGGTGCTAGAGCTTCAGCACACAGACTACAGTTTCTTCTTTCGTAATCTATCGTTCTCCATTTTGGCGTTTGAGGTTTGGCTTTGTTTCCTCTTCATCCCTGTGCAGTTCTGAAGGCCAGCCCAAGTGTACCATGTGACGGGGTAACACGTAATGACCATCCCCAGGTCTGCAGGTATGGTTTCCACATACATGGTACAGGCCAGGTCCAGGGAGGGGTGGTAGTTTGAGCTGTAACCCTCCCAAATTGCCATTTAGTCCCTCTGTCAGAAGTTTGGGAGGTTTGATCCATCGCCTAATTAGTGTGAGATCCCCTCTGAGAAAGGGTCCCACAGCAGGAAGGAACATGCTATGCCTTTGGAGATAATGGCGGTCTTGGGGATTCTGTCACAATGAGCCAATTCCAATCTGTGTCTACTAAACGTAATGGGAATGAGGTGAAACATTCAGACTCTTCCAGCTTTCACATTGGTTCCTCATACAACATACTGGACATTGTCATTTCTTTGCTACAGGTAATCCACATATTATTCAGAAAGGTGTTGACAAAATTGCAGGCCCTGTGAAATCCTGCTCTCATTTATGTAATTGCACTTTGCTTTTGGAGACCAAGTGTGGTCCTCAAGCCCAACAACTGCTTGCAGCTTCACTCCTCCAAAGCTATCATGTTAGTGGTAAGGCCCATCGAATCCTGAATTCATGTGGTGGTATTTACACCAGGCTGCTCAATGGTCAGAATGAAGGACAAATCGAAATATACCTTTCTGATGAGTGTGTCACTGCAGTCTATTGGTTAATGAAACAGGTTGATGCAACCTTAGTCCGTACATACTCGCACTTTTGGTAGAGTAGTGCCTCTGTCAAACATTGACCAAGTTATGAAGTCATCAAAGTCCAACCACACATTTGAAGCCAGACGAGCTGTTACCACTGCTACTGTAACAACAACACTTCTGTCGCAACACAGCAAAATGTACTTGTGGTAGGGATGCTCATGAGTGATTGCCTGCCTTGTCCTCCCTCCTGCATAAATTTCACTGACGACCATGCAGTCTCATCCTGAGATGAGAAAGTCATGCATCAGATCTGAGTGAAGGCTTGCAAGTTGTTGGCTAGTTGAAAGCCTTGCATTTTACCATCCGGCACTTGCAGTACTGTTCTTGCTACACCTTGCTGCACAAAGGACATATCCAAGCAGACGTGACCTCAAATTCATCACTACAGCTGTAAAATTGCCCAGTGTAACAATAGTGTCACCTTCTCCTCTACCTGTGCAAGCCGCCAAATCTTTGCCTCTGGCAGCGAAATCACGTGCTACATAATAAGCAGGATGGAAAGGACAGAGGAAATGCTTCTGTGGAGGCTTCCTACTTCCTTCAAGCTAACAAACTTCTCAGCTTTCATCTACTGAATGCAAAGCTTGCAAGACACCAAAGGCAAACAGTCTTCTTCTTCACTGACTCACTGGTCCTCCTCAGTAGTCTCACTGAATAATACCCTCACCCACCAAACCTCAGTTTTGCCAGTGCACGCTGCTAACCATTTGGATACTCCGGAATCTCCACACTGACTCTGATAGAATGCTGACACACACGTAGCTCACATAGAGCAGGACTCTACAGTGACTGTAGCTGCCAAGTGCCAGCCTTTGAAGATTCATTACTACAGGTGACAGAGGTGACGACCCGTCACTTCTTTACCTCTTCCCATTTCCCCACCGTTACTTCCCTTCAGTGGAACAGTCGCAGCACTAGATCCAACAAGGAGGGATTATGGCTACTCTTGCAATTGCAGTGTCCACTTGTTTTCTCCCTCCAGGAAACAAAATTGCCCTCACAACTGCTTCAAACCTCTTGGTATTCTTTCCAGTCCTCTTTCACCTTCCAACTGGGGATAGCATTCCATTTGAGGAGTCACACTGCTCATCTGCAATCACATTCATTGTCACTCTGTCTCACTGAACACCAGACTGAAGCTGTTGCAGTCATCACTTCATCTTTCCTGTTTCCATTGTCCACGTCTCTCCATCATTGTGTGTTACCAGTGCAGACATCCTTCAGCTTATTGGGCAACTTCCTCACTTTTTGCACTTCAATGTGCACCATCCCCTTTTGGGCTCTTCTGAATAAGATATTTGTAAAAATAGCAAAACCATCGTGAAGAGATAATAAACTTTTATCCACACGTTGTATTTGCGACTTACTGGCTGATTTTTTAACCTCTTTCTCGACCTTCATGCAGAAATTAGCAGTAGTACCTTCGTCAAAATGGATGGCTCTCACTGGTGTTGGGTCTCTCTTCTTTATTGGTACAGACTTTCCAGCATCAGCTGTCAAAACATTGCTCAGTATTTAGAGCGGTTTTCTTTGTTGTGTATCAGGCCACATAGCGACACAGGCTTTTCAGTCGTATCATCTGCTCTGCCTACACCCTTCAGAGCCTGTGCTGTATGTTGTCCATCCCTTAGTGAAACAGATCCAAGAAATCTTTCACCTGCTGAACCTTTATGGAGCCACTGTGATGCATTTGTGGGTCCCTGGTCACGGCAACCTGAGAGGAAATGAGGGAGCTGATACTGCTGCTGAGGCAGCTGTCCTCTTACCTTGGCCTGCTAGTTCTTCCATTCCCTCCGATCTTTGTGTTGTTGTCTGTCAGCAAATGGTGTCTCTTTGTGATTAATACAGGTCTTCCCTTCATGGAACAAGCTCCAGGGAATTAAACCTCTTAGTGGCTTGGCCAACTTCTTCCTCTTACCTTAAAGAAATGTCTTGGAATGCACACGCTGAGCTACAGAATTAGTCCTTTGCCAGCCACAAATGACACCATATTACTCCATAAGGAAGTTTAATAATCCCAAGCAATCTTGCCCTCAATTCCAATTGTAACAAGTCTTGCCATGCAACTAAGAACATCATTCCGGATAAGCACTGGTATATCAGCAAAATGAAGGCTGTGCCATTCACTCAAAACAAGGAAGCACTACTCATACACTGCAGACATTGTCCTACTGAACTGGCCTCCATCACTTGATTCCACATTTCTCTCCTTTGATTCCCATGACGCCAGCAGTACAGCTCAAGTTGGCAATAATTCACAGATGTGCCACTTGTCCTCATAACAGATATTCCATTGGAATACTGCTACCATCTGCAAACATGGTAAATTTGGTAAATTTGTACTAAACACCATTCACAATAGCTGGCAGATAATTATCAGAAATCAGAGGACAGACACAGGACAGAAGGCCTTTTTCCCCCCAAACCCTATCCCATTGCTATTACTAAAAGACTAACTTCATGGCCTGCAGTACCAGTTTCATATTGCTTATCTGACAGTGTCCAGGGTCAACAGAAATATTCCTTTTTAAAATGCAGGTAGTAATTACAAAAATACTGAAAATGGAACTGTTGTCAGAATGTAGTCAGTAAGAAGTATGATCTTGAATCAGCGGTTAAACATAAGAAGAACAGTATTCAGAAATGGCGTGCATGTCTTCAGCCAGTAGAGATAAAGATGTACAAAAAACACACACTATACTAATCCAGTGTTTCTTAATGAGAGCACTTAGCTGCTTCCAACAAAAACATTGATTATGAATTCAAACCTTCTCAAAATTCCTAATAGCAGACATTTAAAACACCATTTGCAAAGTAACAAAAGTTCAAAGAAACTGCAGTGTGTAAAACAACTCCAGATAATTTGAAGCTCAGTTATTAGAAGCAATAATAGCAATTAGAAACCCAATAGCAAACGATTTCCCTTAGTTTTTTTGTGGCCTTCCATAACATTTTCAAGGTTTGGCTGAGCTACAATAAATCCAGGTTTATGAAAACTATATTATCAGTGTCAGTTTGCTACACTTCACTTTCCTTTGAATTCTGTCACATGCTTTTGAAATTAAGACTTAAAGCAACATGTGTATTACATTCCTGCTTTGTGTCCTTTAGCCTTTTCACTATCCAAGGTTTTTATTGCATACTGTGCGCATTGAGAACATAGAAATAACTGTAATCCGATATGACTCTCGTTCCTGTCATGCTATTAAATAGGTTATATTAAGTACATGAAGATCAGAGCATATTTTTCTACTACGTATGTATGTCTACAAACTACTATTCCATGTGCAGCTACACAAGAATGTATTGTTTCTCCTGTGCTTTTTAATCTCTCTCTAGGAGAGCTTACATCACAAAGTTATAGGCTTTTTATGATACATTTTCCTGAAAATATATATTTGTGCACACTACTGCCATTCAGTTGTAAATTGTTTTCTTTGAAGCGAACAACTGTGCATATAGAAATATTACACGCTTGTAATATGATCTGAAATGCTGAGTGCCTGTTACTGTTGACATCCCACCTCTTGTCCTAAGCAGACTAATAAAAAGGTTGATGTATTGTTACATTACAAAGCAGTTAATTGTATGTGTTGTCTGGCAGTTTATTGTGATCGTGTATAAGCTTAGGGGTGGCCACTTGTTTAAGATTGATCGACCCACAGATTGCCACCTCTTCATAATATTAGACGTCATAAATAAGACATAGTAATACATTTATGTTCCTTGACATGATGTAATTATAATGGAACTAGCTATAGTGAGTGAGCTGCTTATGACATTGCAGTTTTGTGTGTTTACACAAGTCAGGGTTCGTACACTGCGTTTCTCGTTATGGCATATATATACGTCAAGAATATGTGCACCCTTTTTATTCAGTTTTCTTCAGTCTTCTTTTTTTACACAATACTGGTACTGTGAGGATGGGAAATGACTGAAAACAGTTGTAATAAAGTAACCTCTCACTACTCTCACCTGTCTGAGGAAAGAATTATTAGCTCAAGAAGCCATAGTTTCCTCATTTAAACATTTCTATTGACATTTTCACTGTTTTGATATGACTTGTTCACACTCGATTACAGTTGTATGAGATTTATTCAAAAGTTTGCGTAAAATACAATAGATTTCATGTAAGTTTACATTCTGATAACTAGAATTAGTAGTATAAATTTGCATTTGTCAAAGTAGTTACTGAAATCAGAATTTCTGTGCTTGGAGTCTCTTATCCAGAAGCACTCATCAAAATATTTTGTGTTCCAAAAATGTATCATTATTCACATTTGTAACTGTTAGTTGTTTAAATTTGGTCCCTTTGAAAGGAAGCATAAGTATTTCATATTGCAATTACTGAAGCTTCTACATTACTGTCGTTTCTTGCAATCATTGTAAAATGTCTGTGTCATTTAATTGAACTTCATGAAGCTCCCATTATTGCTAATATTTGCACCAATGTCATATTTTGTACTTCCAACATAGACATTACAGTATTTGGAGATTTACGAACTACAGGAAATAGTAAAGCACTGATGTGGAAACTGTATTCTATCCCTAATGTAACATCCAGTATTTAGGTTGCATGTTCCATAATATGAAAATTATTAAAATGATATTCCTCAGTCATTAGAAACTCTTACCCAGCTAGATGACATTCTTTGTTTGCATTTAGGATGTATATTATACCGTCAGCCACAGGGTCATATATTATAGATAGTCTTGTATGTTGTCTTTGTATCTTTGGCAGAAGTTAAAACAGCTAACTGGATCTTGACAAAATAATCTACTAGTAACATCAACATACAGAGTCATTTGTTGTTCGTCTGTCTGTCCGTTCTCAAGAATAGCTATACTATGGTAAACGATCCCTTTGCGATGTAAATAATTTAAGGTTCTAAGTCAATGTAGTCAAAAGATACGGCCACATATGTCACATATTTCGTTACTTGCAAACTCACTCGTCAAATCCTATTGATGAAATCAGAGCTCGACCCTGGGGCCTGGCGCTGTGCACGTATAGCGCAGAAACCGAGAGGTCGTTATCGTTTCTCGATCGGACCACCAATTTCTCATTCATCGTTTTAACCTAGTCTTCACATCTCAACGATGTGAGGAATCGTGAGGAACAACACGTGGTTCAGATTCCGCGTAAAAATATAGGTTGCCTTTACCCGGTTCGATAACGTAAGCAGGTTAGGGACACGGTAGTCGCTCTGGTGGCGTTGAATACGAAGACTTGTTTCACGCCTCTGAGCCACACTAAATTATTATTATTATTATTATTATTATTATCTATAAAAATAAGTAATTTGTACAGAAACCTCAGAGCGCCGTCATCCTCCTAGTTGTACTGTCGTTTTTGGCAAATTTTGCCCAGGTGGATTACATAGGTCAGTCCTCCTCAAATAATGTGCTGCATTACAAAAGGTCACAACGCCCTTACCTACTCAGTTATATGACACGAAATTTGGTTTAAAAACATAGGGTGAGAGTGTACTTGAGATCTGGTTTTTGCGTTTACACTCTGTCATTTTTGAATAGACCATGAACACATACATCAACACAGAATCACAGACGGAAAGTAACACTTCCAGCAAAAATTTCCGCATACTACCGTGTTGACAGAATGTGCAACTGATAGTTATGTGATTTCATTTCAAAGATTATAGAATCAAGTCAAATGCAAGTTTTGGTTGTCAATGCAAATAAAATGGGCTCTAAGCACTATGGGAGTTAACATCTGAGGTCATCAGTCCCCTAGAACTTAGAACTACTTTAACCTAACTAACGTAAAGACATGACACACCTCCATGCCCGAGACAGGATTCGAACCTGCGACCGTAGCAGCAGCGCGGTTCCGGACTGAAGCGCCTAGAACCGCTCGGCCACAATGCCGGTGGTTGTCAATGTAGATAATGAATATCGATGTGGACGAACAAGGTAATGAATGTGTCGAACAAGTAGCAATAAACCTACAGGGAATCAGAATTCTCTTTCAACGTGGACCACCCTTACTTACGACACAAACTGGAACAAACAAATGAACATTCTCTGTGTGCTTAAGGTCTGGGTGGGATTCACACGTCAGGCAACCATTTTTAACAAGTAAAAGACCCACTTCACCTGTGGTAAGGCCGGCTGAGCTGTGCCGTGTTGCACCGTGTTTCCATATCCACGTTAAACGCGACGACCGGTCGCTACATACTGGTGGAGTTGGATTGGGTTGTTTCGGGGAGAAGACCAGACAGCAAGGTCACCGATCTCATCGGATTAGGGAAGGATAGGGAAGGAAGTCGGCAGTGTCTTTTGACAGGAACCGTCCCAGCATTTGCCTGGAGCGATTTTGGAAAATCAAGAAAAATTAAATCAGGGTGGTCGGACGCAGGACTGAACCGTCGACCTCCCGAAAGCGAGTCCACTTTGCTGACCACTGCGCCATCTCGCTCCGTCTACTGGTGGAGAGTCGCTAATTGTTGGAGACGTAATAGAGGCTGATGTCACGCTACATAGCGATTCTGTTATCAGTAAGTTTCCTTATACGAGAGTTATTATAATTAATGAACGAATCGTCATGTAAGGTCGCAGGACGCTTATTTCTTACGGTGTTTGAACCTGAGATGTTGAAAATATTTGTCTGGGACTGAGATTCGAACTCTCATCCTTCCCTTCGCCAGGCTTCACCCCTTTCAGATGATTTAGTTCGAACGATTCAATGTTTCCCCTGGATTTCTGAGTTCTCAAAGTCTCTCCGAAAGGCGCATATCTGGGTTCGACAACTGGTCTGGCAAAAAGTTTCCATCACGACGTTTCAAGCTGCAGTACGCGCACACCAGCCTGCAGGTGACAATTATAGTTTTCAACGTCTCTCCGTGCCTTTCAACATTATTGATTGGTGCCGGTTTCGACTCGCAATCAGAACGATTCGTCATATTAATTTCATATACAATCATCGTCGCTTAGTTTGGTGAAAAAGTATTTCATAGTCAATGCCTCTTCGTGTGTAGTCGAAACGAAGACATTTGCAGGGCTCGACTTCCAATCAGCACACAGCTTTACGTCATGTTATTTCCAGTTCAAATACCTGTACATCTCACAACTGGTGAAATAAAATGTTTTTTAACATGTGTTCATGACTGTATAACACTAAAAGGTGTACTGGTTTCGAATCCCGGTAAATCAAAAGTTTTTCACCTCGGTATTTCAGTTTTAGTCGTCTTGCTAGTGTTGAAAAGATTTCAGATCTAATATTTGATTGTGCTCGATTAACAATTCAGTATCAACTGGGTTCGAATCCCAATCCCCCACAAACTTTATGCCATGTCATTTCAAATTCAATCCTGCACACACTTGTTACTTTTGACCTGAACCATGTTTAAAATTTTTCGTTGTTACTTAACATGAAGAAGAATTGCTGGATTGGAGACTTCAGTCCCATTCCAGTACAAAAATGTCCGTAATATAATTTCAAGTTGAATTTTGCTTTTTAAAATGTTATTTACTGTAATAAATTTGAGTTTGCAAGCGTAATGGCCGTGTCATGTCTAATAACGTGTTTTCTGTATTAATTTGTATGTGGATTGATACCCATTAAGGGCAGTTATTTTTTGAGGCCTCTTGTAATAACCATTTTAGTTAGTCAAACAACTGTATCCAAAAGACCACAGAGGGTATGCAAGACAGTTGCGTTATGGGGATTGCATATAAATCAGGCGAAACGCGATTTATGTCGTTCGGGTACTTTTGAGCATGACAGTACCACAATCCTTAATAAAGCACTTGTGTTTAAAAAGGTATATAATGTTTCTGATATTTATGTCTTGATATAGTCAGATGTTAAGCTCTTTAAACTATTTTGGACTTCTTCTGGCATAATGTCTACTGCGTTTCATACGTGGCATGTCTAATTTTCGTGCATGCACATTCGCAGAGTCGCTTCGCGTTAGAATAACTTACTATACAAACTGATTGTTTAGGTCACGATATTTATTTCGCCGTTAATCTGAAAATTCTGTTGTGATTATTTCCCTCGCAAAAAAATGTAGCACGTTCTTTTACGAACAAAGTTCACCTACACGGTTTCCCATCGTTAGCGAACTATGAAATAGTTCAAGGTAGAGTTACTTGTTACATGGCACAAATCTGAAATACGTATGTTTCTAAATCTTGCAGTGAGAAAAATTTGGGAATGTAGAGCATCAATTTCTCAGTTCAGATAAGTTTTGACTTCCAATTCTCTTACTGAGTTTCTACTGCACAAAGGGAAAATCTAATCTCATTACATAATTACTTGTTTACTATATATAGATCCTCCATTGGGATATTTCGAATCGATTATGAGGAATTTCGAATCCTTATTATGCTGTCTGCCAGACAGCAGAAAGCCGTTAACGGTCTGCGGTGACTTCAACATGGACTTACTAAAGGGTTCTGATAAAACATACACTCCTGGAAATTGAAATAAGAACACCGTGAATTCATTGTCCCAGGAAGGGGAAACTTTATTGACACATTCCTGGGGTCAGATACATCACATGATCACACTGACAGAACCACAGGCACATAGACACAAGCAACAGAGCATGCACAATGTCGGCACTAGTACAGCGTATATCCACCTTTCGCAGCAATGCAGGCTGCTATTCTCCCATGGAGACGATCGTAGAGATGCCGGATGTGGTCATGTGGAACGGCTTGCCATGCCATTTCCACCTGGCGCCTCAGTTGGACCAGCGTTCGTGCTGGACGTGCAACCACGTGAGACGACGCTTCATCCAGTCCCAAACATGCTCAATGGGGGACAGATCCGGAGATCTTGCTGGCCAGGATAGTTGACTTACACCTTCTAGAGCACGTTGGGTGGCACGGGATACATGCGGACGTGCATTGTCCAGTTGGAACAGCAAGTTCCCTTGCCGGTCTAGGAATGGTAGAACGATGGGTTCGATGATGGTTTGGATGTACCGTCTACTATTCAGTGTCCCCTCGACGATCACCAGAGGTGTACGACCAGTGTAGGAGATCGCTCCCCTCACCATGATGCAGGGTGTTGGCCCTGTGTGCCTCGGTCGTATGCAGTCCTGATTGTGGCGCTCACCTGCACGGCGCCAAACACGCATACGACCATCATTGGCACGAAGGCAGAAGCGACTCTCATCGCTGAAGACGACACGTCTCCATTCGTCCCTCCATTCACGCCTGTCGCGACACCACTGGAGGCGGGCTGCACGATGTTGGGGCGTGAGCGGAAGACGGACTAACGGTGTGCGGGACCGTAGCCCAGCTTCATGGAGACGGTTGCGAATGGTCCTCGCCGATACCCCAGGAGCAACAGTGTCCCTAATTTGCTGTGAAGTGGCGGTGCGGTCCCCTACGGCACTGCGTAGGATCCAACGGTCTTTGCGTGCATCCGTGCTTCGCTGCGGTCTGGTCCCAGGTCGACGGGCACGTGCACCTTCCGCCGACCACTGGCGACAACATCGATGTACTGTGGAGACGTCACGCCTCACGTGTTGAACAATTCGGTGGTACGTCCACCCGGCCTCCCGCATGCCCACTATACGCCTTCGCTCAAAGTCCGTCAACTGCACATACGGTTCACGTCCACGCTGTCGCGGCATGCTACCAGTGTTAAAGACTGCGATGGAGCTCCGTATGCCACGGAAAACTGGCTGACACTGACGGGGGCGGTGCACAAATGCTGCGCAGCTAGCGCCATTCGACGGCCAACACCGCGGTTCCTGGTGTGTCCACTGTGCCGTGCGTGTGATCATTGCTTGTACAGCCCTCTCGCAGTGTGCGGAGCAAGTATGTTGGGTCTGACACACCGGTGTCAATGTGTTCTTTTTTTCCATTTCCAGGAATGTATGATGTGGAAACCATATTTGGTCTTACAGTGTGATCTCAGTGACTAATCTTCCAACATGGGTGGATAAAAGTAGCACCCCAACTAATGATATTTCCTTTGATGAAGGTGAATGCAAGAAAATAACTGTGCACTCACTAACAATGCTGTCTCTGATCATGGTGCACAGTCAGTTAGAATAAAAACGACAGTGCCTCTGCTCAGTGAAAATCCGAATAATTAATGATTGAAGAACAAATGTTTCTTAGAATGCTTTACGAAAAAAAAACATGGGATGAAATTTATAATGAACTAAATGCTAACACAAAATTTAATTTATTCTATGATAAATTCATATAACTGTTTGAAAATAGTTTAAGAAGACAGAGGGATTCATATTGACAATGTTTCCTTTGATGAAGCTCAAAGCCAGGTAATAGCTGCATAACTAATAATAAATTTTCTCTCAGTTCATGATGCACAGTTACTCAGGATAAATAAGACACTGCCTTACTGTATAAGACGTCTAAGTCGATACCAATTAGAGTAATTAATGACGCTAGGACAAATATTTTTGAGAATGGTTTACAAGCAATGACATGGGATAAAATTTATAACGAGCCAAATGTTGACTTAAAATTTAATTTATGGAACTATAAATTGATATCAGAATTAGAAGACAGCTTTCAACATAAGCAAATTAGAAAGAACATTAACAAGCGTATAAAACACATGGATCACTAGAGGAATTTAATCATTTTGTGAAAGGAAAATGGAAATATATACACTCCTGGAAATGGAAAAAGGAACACATTGACACCGGTGTGTCAGACCCACCATACTTGCTCCGCACACTGCGAGAGGGCTGTACAAGCAATGATCACACGCATGGCACAGCGGACACACCAGGAACAGCGGTGTTGGCCGTCGAATGGCGCCAGCTGCGCAGCATTTGTGCACCGCCCCCGTCAGTGTCAGCCAGTTTGCCGTGGCATACGGAGCTCCATCGCAGTCTTTAACACTAGTAGCATGCCGCGACAGCGTGGACGTGAACCTTATGTGCATTTGACGGACTTTGAGCGAGGGCGTATAGTGGGCATGCGGGAGGCCGGGTGGACGTACCGCCGAATTGCTCAACACGTGGGGCGTGAGGTCTCCACAGTACATCGATGTTGTCGTCAGTGGTCGGCGGAAGGTGCACGTGCCCGTCGACCTGGGACTGGGCCGCAGCGACGCACGGATGCACGCCAAGACTGTAGGATCCTACTCAGTTCCGTAGGGGACCGCACCGCCACTTCACAGCAAATTAGGGACACTGTTGCTCCTGGGGTATCGGCGAGGACCATTCGCAACCGTCTCCATGAAGCTGGGCTACGGACCCATACACCGTTAGGCCGTCTTCCGCTCACGCCCCAACATCGTGCTGCCCGCCTCCAGTGGTGTCGCGACAGGCGTGAATGGAGGGACGAATGGAGACGTGTCGTCTACAGCGATGTGAGTCGCTTCTGCCTTGGTGCCAATGATGGTCGTATGCGTGTTTGGCGCCGTGCAGGTGAGCTCCACAATCAGGACTGCATACGACTGAGGCACACAGGGCCAACACCCTGCATCATGGTGTGGGGAGCGATCTCCTATACTGGCCGTACACCTCTGGTGATCGTCGAGGGGACACTGAATAGTGCACGGTACATCCAAACCGTCATCGAATCCATCGTTCTACCATTCCTAGACCGGCAAGGGAACTTGCTGTTCCAACAGGACAATGCACGTCCGCATGTATCCCGTGCCACCAAACATGCTCTAGAAGGTGTAAGTCAACTACCCTGGCCAGCAAGATCTCCGGATCTGTCCCCCATTGAGCATGTTTGGGACTGGATGAAGCGTCGTCTCACATGGTTGCACGTCCAGCACGAACGCTGGTCCAACTGAGGCGCCAGGTGGAAATGGCTTGGCAAGCCGTTCCACAGGATTACATCCAGCATCTCTACGATCGTCTCCATGGGAGAATAGCAGCCTGCATTGCTGCGAAAGGTGGATATACACTGTACTAGTGCCGACATTGTGCATGGTCTGTTTCCTGTGTCTATGTGCCTGTGGTTCTGTCAGTGTGATCATGTGATGTATCTGACCCCAGGAGTGTGTCAATAAAGTTTCCCCTTCCTGGGAGAATGCATTCACGGCGTTCTTATTTCAATTTCCAGGAGTGTATGTTGGGAAGAACAAGTAGAGATCCTGCAGTGATTGAACATTACAAAAGTTTTTCATAATAATCACATAGGGAGTCTCCCAATGCTCAATCTTACGTCTGCTATGGTTCCACATATATGTAAACGATTTTTGGTCTAATATACAGCAAGTGGAATTGGTTATTTTTGTGGATGACACTAGTATGGTAATCGTTCCAAGCATACATATCTTAACAAATGAGATGGTAAACAAGATTCTTAAAAGTATAATTGTTTTTCTGCTTACAGGCTTACCGTCTATTATAAAAAGACACATACTCAGTTTTGAACATCTAGGGATACTATATCAATGATCAGGGTAAGGCACATAGTGGGGAAATAATAAGTAGGGTGGAAACTTCAGTATTCTTAGGTGCCCAAACTAAAGTTAATTTAAACTGCAAAAGCACATTTCGTTGCTCCCGAAAAAACTTTGTCCATGTAAACACACTTAGAATCATTGTAAATTTAGGGAGAAACAAAACAGAAAGTTGACATTTACATGTATTTTCATTCAATAACCTCTATGGAATAATGTTCTGGTATAACTCATCATTAAGGAAGCAAGTCTTCATTGGTCAAAAATGTCGTGCAAGAATGATATATAGTGCTCACCCATAATCATCTTGTTGACATCTGTTTAAGGAGTTGGGCGTTCTGACTACTTCTTCACAGTATTTTTATTACCTCATGAAGTTGACTATAAATAATCCAGTTCAGTTCAAAAGGAACAAATTACAATACCAGAACAAAAATGACATTCATTATTCCACATTAAAGTTTAGTTATCACAAAAAAGGGTGCACAACATTGCAACTAAAATTTTTGGTAACTTACCCAGTGATTTCAAATTTTACTTAGTTGTCTAAGATTATATTACAAACTGAAAAAAGTTTCTAGAACGATAGTTTCTCTCCTCAATTATTATGGCCAATTGAGTCAATGATGAAGAGCTGGCAAATATTTTTCACGAAAATGTCCATTAACAACAGGAAATTATTCGTGACACATAACATGATTTGGTGGTATATTATGTCTTGCAGCAATATATCGTTGTCTGAAAGTGTAACATGGACCATAGAAATTCTTCAGATAGTGAGGATGGAAGCATGAAGGAGAATGTTAAAACGTGATGGAACCACAAAATGCAGATGATAATGTATTAGAGTAACTAAGAAGAAATTAGAAGGGCTGCCGTAAGATGACCAGAATTAGAGGGCGGAGGTGTAAAGAGTATATACGAAAATGGACTCTTTGCAGCAGTAATTCAGTATGATGTTTGAAATAATCACCCACATTAGAACAGGAAGATATGTAAAAGATAACGAAATCAGTTGCTGGACAGTTGTCAGTTGAGTGAAACACACAAGACAACGTATTCTCAGGAGCTCCTCACACTACAAATTTCGCTTTCAGTAATTTTCTATACTGTTTGTTTCTATGAAAATGAGGTTAGCAAACGCAAGAGATGAAATATAAGTTCTTTGTAAAATTAGGTTGAAGAGAATATTTGAGACTCCTAGTAATTAGAAAAAACTCACGTGTATGCATTTTTTGTGTTAAACGAATAATGACCTTGAGCAGCTGGTGGGCAAATTTCTTATCCTGAACATTGTCAGCTAACAAATTTTCGCACATAATCCGCTCAATGGAATAGTTATGCATCATTGACATCTGACATTCTTATTTATACAGGGTGTTACAAAAGGTACGGTCAAACTTTCACGAAACATTCATCACACACAAAGAAAGATGATATATTATGTGGACATGTGTCCGGAAACGCTTACCTTTCATGTTAGAGCTCATTTTATTTCTTCTCTCCAACTCACATTAATCGTGGAATAGAAACACACAGCAACAGAACGTACCAGCGTGACTTCAAACACATTGTTACAGGAAATGTTCAAAATGTCCTCCGTTACCGAGGATACATGCATCCACCCTCCGTCGCATCGAATCCCTGATGCGCTGATGCAATCCTGGAGAATGGCGTATTGTATCACAGCCGTCCACAATACGAGCACGAAGAGTCTCTACGTTTGGTACCGGGGTTGCGTAGACAAGGGCTTTCAAATGCCCCCATAAATGAAAGTCAAGAGGGTTGAGGTCAGGAGAGCGTGGAGGCCATGGAATTGGTCAGCCTCTACCAATGCATCGGTCACCGAATCTGTTGTTGAGAAGCGCACAAACACTTCGACTAAAATGTGCAGGACGCCGTGCGGGTTTGGGGGTTAGAATAGGTCCGCGGTATTCCTGCCTGTCCTAAGAGGCGACTAAAAGGAGTCTCAAACTTTTGGGCCTTATATGATGGTCCCCTGTTGGGTTTGACCTCCATCTCTCAAAATTTTCCGAAGAGCGAGCCGATTGGGGAAGGGCGCTTTACTTGGTGCATTGTGTCCATCTTGCGATCAGACCGTTCGCTTGCTTATACACTGTTGAATTGCAGTCCTCTCCACTCTCCATCTCTTGGGCATGACTCTGTTTCTCCGTGCAGATTACACCTTGCACTGTGCAGTGCCTGTTTCTGCACCGACGGCGACCATGGACCACATGTTACCTAACATCCAGCACGGTAGCCAGGCTGTTGTGGTGGGGCCGCCATGTACCCTATTGATTGTAGCCCCCTGACTACACAGGGATCGCTCTACTGATGCCTGCGCCGTTAACTACCCACGTATGCCAAGGAGTAGATGCCTATCCTGCTGGGGTATCGGGACTCCCGGCAACAGCCATCCTGCCAGGTGGCTTTTGCCGTGGCTGGGTGGCACCTGTGGGGAGGGCCCTTGGTCGGAGTAGGTGGCATCAGGGCGGATGACCCGCAATGAAGCGTGGTACATCGTCTCTCGCTGGTGGCCAGCCGCCAGCAGTCTCTAAGCGTTCTCGGGCTCAGTTTAACGCTCAGAAGTACGATCCGAAAACGTTTCCCTCCCTGGCCACAGTGTGGGAGAAACGTATGTCTCAGGATGGCAGTAGCAGTTATTCGCCCCGCTTCTTAGTTTGTATGAGGGCTGATGGGGAGTCTTTGCTCTCCACAAAGCCTCAATTCTTCGTCAAGCATTTAGAGGACAAGTTTGGGGAGGTGGAGGGCTTGTCAAAATGCGCTCTGGGTCAGTCCTGATATAAACGGCATCCTCTGCCCAGTCACGATGGTTACTCGCTTGTGAGAAGTTGGGGGATGTTGCCGTTATGTTCACACCCCATAAGAGTTTAAATATGGTCCAGGGAGTTATTTAACATAGGGATCTTCTTTTGCAGTCTGATGAAGAGCTGCGCGCCAATTTAGAGCGCCGAGGTGTACATTTCGTCCGGCACGTTCATCGGGGTCTGAAGGAAAATCAGATTGCTACCGGTGCCTTCATCTTGGCCTTAGAAGGGGATACATTACCGGAAAAGGTCAAGGTGATGGTCTACCGATGTGACGTTAAGCCCTATATCCCTCCCCCGATGCGGTTCTTTAAGTGCTGGAAGTTCGGCCATATGTCTTCTTGCTGCACTTCCAGCCTCACATGTCGAGATTTTGGACGGCCATCACATCCCAATACACCATCTGCCCCGCCTCCCATTTGTGTCAACTGCGGGGAGCACCATTCACCTTGCTCGCCAGACTGCCGAATTTTCCAGAAATCATGGAATACAAGACCCTGGGCAGACTAACCTATACTGAGGCCAAAAGGAAATACGACCGACTCCATCCTGTGAGAATGACATCTTCCTACACTGCTGCTACAACACCTGTGCTAGCCCTGTCTGTTTCTCCAATTGCGGCTGGATCGACGAGTAGTACAACTCCTCCTGCCCCCTCGCCAGTGGGGGCTCTACCCACCGGGTTGCTCCTGCGCCACCTACCTCAGGAGAAACACCATCCCACCCATCGGGGATGTCCATCCCCACTTCTAAGCCAGAGAAGTGTCCAACTTCTTCGGCTTCTCACGCTTGCAAGGGGTCCCTTGGGGGTCCCTCCCTTTCCAGGTTTCCGCCAGCGAGAAGGCTGACGACTGACAGTGGCGTAAGTGCCCGCAATCCGCTGGTCGTAGGGCTTCACGGTCCTCCTCCGTCCTGGAGACTGAATCGGTGAAGCCCTCCCAGCCGGTGCGACCCAAGGAACGGCGTGAGATATCCAAGAAGAGCTCTCAGCCCAAGGAACTCGTGGTGGCAGCCATCCCACCGCAACCTTCCAGCTCTGCGTCTGAGGATGAGGTGGAGATTCTGGCGTCCCCTGAGGACCTCAATCTCGCCGGTCCATCAGACGCCATGGAAAGCACTATCACAGGTGCTAAATCGGAGGCAGCAGGTGACCCAGTGGCGTAATCTCCCTTCCCAGTCCCGTCACGCCTTTCTCAGCCATGGACACACCATCCTCCAGTGGAACTGCGGTTTCTTCCACCATCTAGCTGAGCTCCGCCAACTTACCAGCCTTCACCCTTTCCTCTGCATTGCTCTGCAGGAAACTTGGTTTCCGGCAATGCGAACCCCCGCCCTCCATGGCTACCAGGGTTATTATAAGAACTGGGCAGCTTATGAAAGGGTGTCTGGTGGCGTCTGCATATATGTCCTGAACTCTCTTCACAGCGGGTCTGTACCTCTCCAAACACTTTTAGATGCTGTCGCTATTCGGGTGTGGACGCCACAGGCTGTTACCGTCAGCAATCTTTACCTTCCACTGGATGGTGATCTCGTGCAGCATGTCCTGGCTGCTCGGATAGCCCAATTGCCGCCACCTTTCTTGTTACTGGGCGACTTTAACGCCCATACCCATCTGTGAGGTTGGTCAGTGGCAACAGGTCGAGGCGCCATCGTTGAGCATTTATTGGCGCAGCTTGATCTCTCGATATTAAATGATGGTGCCTTCACACACTTCAGTGTGGCGCATGGCACATACCCCGACAAAGACCTTTCGATCTGTAGCCCTAGCCTCTTACCGTCTGTCCAATGGAGAGTGCATGACGACCTTTGTGGTAGTGACCAGTTTCCGATCTTTCTGTCACTACCACAGCGTCAGTCTTCTGGGCGCCCTAGCAGATGGGCTGTGAATAAGGCTGACTGGGACTTGTTCTCCTCCACTGCCGCTATTGAGCCTCTCTCTAACGATGACAGTAATGCAGTGGTTCAATCGGTCACCACCGGCATCGTTACTGCCGCCGAATCTGCCATTCCCCGTTCTTCTGGGTACCCTCGGCTGCGGACTGTGCCTTGGTGGTCGCCTGAGATCGCTGAAGCGATTAAAGCTCGCCGGCGGGCGCTCCAGCTTTACAAGCGACATTCCTCAATCGAACTCCTTATCGCCTTCAAACGGCTGCGTGCGCGAGCCCGCCGCATTATCCGCCAACACAAGCAGGAGTGCTGGGAGCTGTATGTGTCCACCATTGGCCTCAATGTCACTCCATCGCAGGTCTGGGTCAAGATTCGCCGCCCCTATGGCTATCGGACCCCTGTCAGCGTCCCTGCGCTCTCACCGAATGGAGCAGTTTGTACTGACTCCGACGTCATTGCAAACCGCTTGGCAGAGCTCTTTGCTCTGAATTCCGCTTCTGCCAACTACCCCTTGGGCTTCCGCTCCATTAAAGAGCGGATAGAATGTCGGAGTCTTTCTTTTCGCACCCAGCATCCTGAATTGTACAATGTTCCATTCAGTGAGTGGGAATTCCGCAGTGACCTCGCCGCTTGTCCTGATACCGCTCCTGGCCCAGATAGCATCCACTCTCAGATGCTGAAACATCTTTCAGTGGACTGCCAGCGACACCTCCTCGACCTTTACAACTGCATTTGGGTCGAGTGTGAGTTTCTGTCGCAATGGCGGGAAAGCCTTGTTGTCCCCATTCTGAAACCGGGGAAGAACCCTTTGGAGGTGGACAGCTACCGTCCCATTAGCCTCACCAACGTTCTTTGCAAGTTTCTTGAACGGATGGTGAGCCGGCGCTTGAATTGGATACTGGAGTCTCGTGGCCTTCTGGCTCCGTCTCAGGGTGGGTTCCGTAAAGGCCGCTCCACCACCGACAATCTGGTGAGCCTAGAGTCGGCCATCCGTACTGCCTTTGCCCGCCATCAGCATCTGGTCGCTGTCTTTTTCGACATGAGGAAGGCGTATGATACGACATGGCGTAATCACATCCTTTCTACGCTTTATGGATGGGGCCTTCGGGTCCCTCTGCCGATCTATACCCGTAATTTTCTGTCATATCGTACTTTCCGCGTGCACGTCGCGGCCTCATGTAGTTCCTCCGAAGTCCAGAAGAACGGTGTGCAACAGGGTTCTGTTCTAAGTGTCTGTCTGTTTTTAATAGCCATTAACGGGCTCGCTGCGGCCGTGGGAAATTCTGTCTCCGCTTCCCTGTATGCTGTCGACTTCTGCCTTTACTACAGCTCTATTGGCATTGCAGTTGCTGAACGTCAGCTACAGGGCGCAATCCGCAAGGCGCAGTCTTGGGCTGTAGCGCACGGTTTTCAGTTTTCGGCAGCCAAGACCTGCGTCATGCATTTCTGCCGGCGACGCACTGTTCACCCAGAGCCGCGGTTTTATCTCGACGGCGAGCTTCTTACAGTGGTGGAGTTACATATGTTTTTGGGGTGGTTTTTGATGCCCGGTTGACTTGGCTGCAGCTTAAACAGGCGTGTTGGCGGCATGTAAATGCTCTGCGATGCCTGAGCCACACCAGGTGGGGCGCCGACCGATCTACTCTCCTACGGCTTTACCAGGCGTTAATCCAGTCCCGTCTGAACTATGGGAGTCTGGCTAATGGCTCAGCATCCCCATCTGCGCTGCGGGTGCTGGACCCAATCCTCCACAACGCGATACGCCTTGCCACTTGTGCCTTCCGGACCAGTCCTGTGGACGGCATACTTGTGGAGGCAGGTGTCCCTCCACTGCGGATACGACGCCAACAATTACTGGCTGCTTATGCTGCCCTTGTTTTTAGCTTGCCCGAGCATCCAAATTATCGTGTCCTGTTCCCGCAGTCCCTCGTCCATCTGCCAGAACGTCGGCCCAGGTCGGGTTGTCCGATCGCCGTACGCGTCAAACAGCTTCTCTACGGGCTTGGATGTTTCCCTGTACCACCTCCTTTCCGGGCCACTCTGCGTACACCCCCATGCCTTCGGCTCGACTTGGCACAGGGCCCAAAGGACTCAGTTTCTCCGGTGGCCTTCCGACGCCGCTTTTATTCCATCCTGGACACGTATCAGGGCTCTGGCGTTGTCTATTCCGACGGTTCGATGGTTCCTGGTCGTGTCGGTTATGCACTAACTCTAGGGGACCATTCTGAACAACGTTCGTTGCCGGCTGGCTGCAGTGTTTACACTGCTGAGCTGGTCACCATCTTTAGCTCCCTAGAGTATATCCGCTCCTGCTCAGATGAATCCTTCATTATCTGTAGCGATTCCCTGAGCGGTTTACGAGCTCTCGACCAGTGTTTCCCTCGTTCTCGTCTGGTGATGGCTATCCAGGAGTCCCTGCATACTCTTACCCGTTGCGGCAGATATGTGGTCTTTGTTTGGACCCCGGGTCATGTTGGGATACCCAGAAATAAAACTGTTGACCGCCTGGCGAAAGAGGCCACTAGTGCACCATCTCTGGAGATTGGCCTCCCGGCGACTGATTTGCGGGCACTATTACGCCGCAAAGTTTTCGATTTATGGGACACTGATTGGCGCAACATGCCCGTGCCTAACAAACTCCGCCGTATCGAGGAGACGACTACTGTGTGGCGGTCATCCATGCGAGCTAACTGCAGGGAATCAGTCGTCCTTTGTCGGCTCCGCATTGGCCACACCTAACTGACGAACACTTATTTACTGTGTTGTCAAGATCCCCCTCTCTCTCGTTGTGGGGCGTCCTTGACGGTGGTCCATATTCTGTTTTAGTGCGCCCTTTTATCTGTGCTCAGGCAGACTTTTGCGCTGCCTGATACGCTCTCTGCGCTTTTATCTGACGACTCTTCCATAGCGGACGTAGTTCTGCGTTTTATTCGGGCAGGGAGATTTTATCGCTTAATGTAAGTGTGTGAGTTTTTGTGTTGATTCTGGCCTATGGCCTACGATTTGTCTGATTTTTTTTCATGTCTTTCTCGATGGTTGGCTTTTCCGTTTTTGTTTGTATGGTCGGCCAACCACCGTCATACTCTGTGTGATTTTAGTTCGTCTTGTCTGGTCTTTGTCTACGTTTCTCTTGTTCTGTGTCGTCTGTCTTATCGTCTGTCTTATCGTCCGTTGATCGTTTTATTCTCAGTGGGTGTTTTTAGTATTTGGAAAAAGGGACCGATGACGGTAGCAGTCTGGTCCCTTTAACCCCCACAAACCAACCAACCAAAATGTGCAGGACCTTCATCGTGCATGAACCACATGTTGTGTCACACTTGTAAAGGCACATGTTCTAGCAGCACAGGTAGTATCCTGTATGAAATCATGATTACGTGCTCCATTGAGCGTAGGTGGAAGAACATGGGGCCAAATGAAGACATCACCAACAATGCCTTCCCCAAACGTTCACAGAAAATCTGTGTTGATGACGTGATTGCACAACTGCGTGCGGATTCTCGTCAGGCCACACATGTCGATTGTGAAAATTTACAATTTGATCACGTTGGAATGAAGCCTCATACGTAAAGAGAACATTTGCACTGAAATGAGGACTGACACATTGTTGGATGAACCATTCGCAGAAGTGTACCTGTGGATGCCAATCAGCTGCTGATACATGGTACAGAAACAACTGGTTCTCCCGTAGCTTTCTCCATACAGTGACGTGGTCAATGCCTTGTACAGCAACAACTTCTCTCACATTGAAATTAGGGTTATCGTCAACTGCACGAAGAACAGCCTCGTCCATTGCACGTGTCCTCGTCGTTCTAGGTCTTCCCCAGTCGCGAGTCATAGGCTGGAATGTTTCGTGCTCCCTAAGACGCCGATCAATCGCTTCGAACGTCTTCCTGTCGGGACCCCTTCGTTCTGGAAATCTGTCTCGATACAAACGTACCGCGCCACGGCTTTTGCCCCGTGCTAATCCATACATCAAATGGGCATCTGCCAACTCCGCATTTGTAAACATTGCACTGACTGCAAAACCACGTTCGTGATGAACACTAACCTGTTGATGCTACGTACTGACGTGCTTGATGCTAGTACTGTAGAGGAATGAGTCGCATGTCAACACAAGCACCGAAGTCAACTTTACCCTCCTTCAATTGGGCCAACTGGCGGTGAATCGATGAGGTACGGTACACACGGATGGAACTAAAATGAGCTCTAACATGGAAATTGAGCGTTTCCGGACACATGTCCACATAACATATTTTCTTTATATGTGTCTGCGGAATGTTTCCTGAAAGTTTGGCCGTACCTTTTTGTAACACCCTGTATAGGTTCTATGTGTATCTATAAACGTTTATAGCTTCTACGAAATTTGGAAGGTATCAGTGTATGAAAAATATGATGAACAATCAAAGATTATTTCCAAATGAAGAAAGTGAAATAGCAGAAGACCTTCTAAAACAATGGCTTAGAGGCATTTCGGAACTAGCGAGGAGGCGCAGTGGTTAGCACAATGGACTCGCTTTCGGGAGGACGACGGTTCAAATTCTGATTTAGGTTTTCTGTGATTTCCCTAAATCGCTTCAGGCAAATGCCAGGATGGTTCCCTTGAAAGGGCACGGCCGGCTCCCTTCCCTAAGCCGACGAGACCGGTGGCCTCGCTGTCTGGTCCCCTCCCCAAATCAACCAACCAACAGAGACATCGGAAGAATCATATTGGAATACAGTTTTGTTATCGATTTGTAAACATATTAGATTTATTCTCTCTATGACTCCTTTCCTCTGTCTTCTTTATCTTCGTGGATGCATATTTATTTTTTCCTCGACACTTGGACGATCGTTTACATATGAACGGCGGCTTTCGTCAACGAATTAGACTATCACATGTGGCGATAAAATTGGGAAGTTGTAAGGCTGCAAGTATATGTCTTGGTGGGATTGTTAGAAAAATACGAAGCAGGATCCGCTTTGTACTTCGTACCTTGTATTTTAGATCGATAACCTATGTCTGGGGAATAAATAAATTACTGTAGTTATTGAGTCTGTCTAGTCTTGCTGTTCGTTGAGTGCAATAATGATTTCTTCAGATTTACTTACCTCATTAGTAACCTCAACAAGGGTATGTCAGTATAATACTCAGTATGTGATTAGTTCACGTTGTTTGATCATAATAAACAAAGATCTGAACCGATTTGTAGCACCTATCACGTCAGTTGACCGGCATAAATATTGCCTCCTCTCGCTCTCAGAGAAAACGATATGGCCTACAAATTATTGCGAGATTACGTAGCTAAGGTCTTAAGCTTTAAAATCATCTAAGATTATTGTATGCATCATTTATAGTTTACTAGTTACTGTCGATCATGGACAATATAACGTTTATAACCCAAACTTTTTCGAACATGCCTAAGGGCCTCGAACACGTGTAGCCACTCGCTAAGTAAGCCTTCTCAGTGTTTGTGTGCTTTCTTAACTGCGCCCTCAGAGCTTCGGCGCAAAACAAATCTGGAGCTGCATTTTGTGGAGGGCCGGTGCTTTCCCAGAAGTGACCTCCTGCTGCGAGGCTAGGGGTGGCGGCAGCCCGCCTTTGTTTGTTTGACGTTATATAAGACGTCACTCAGCGGTAGGGTGACGGGAGGGCGACGCCAGTTGTCTGCAGTAACCACATTAGCAATCTGCAGACAAACATGACACTTTGTCCTGTCGTCGTCCTTGTGCCTCCACAAACATTCCCTGGCCGCGGTTGTGTGTTTCGGACAACATAAAGAAGAGGTTCAGTCACCGAAGTAAAGGAACAGCACATATGTTAACTGCTTCTTGGAGTGAAAACTTTACAGTTCTCTGTTAATACATCGAAAGCGGAGTCATATGCCCTCCTGTAAAATTGCTGAAGGGAATGAAAACTGAACATCAATTAAGTTTGTCTGTGTTTTGAGGACGTTGGTGTAAGAGAAATCGTTACCCCTGTTCATAGATTTGAATCCACTTCTGTCATTTACGAACCCAGGGATTTCTAACGTGGTGAAGCCCTCTATTGGTGATTAAGTAGTTACACCAACGGAATAGAGTCTCAGTTGGACAATGATATGAATCTTTATTAAAGGTATTTTGGGATGATAGTGCTGAAATAATAATCTACTGTCAGAGATATTTCGAATCTTCGAATAAATTTTTACTTTGTTATTTACATTTCTAGTGGTGATCATGTCATCTGGTTGCACTACCATTCCCTGTTACTGAATAACCCACTTGCGTTATTCATTTGCGTGTATAAAAGAAAACGAAGAATGCTCAGAATGCTCACATGTGCATTTCACCAAGTGTCGTGTAGGTTGCACATATATCAGAAATTTTGTGATGACTAAATCTTATACAAATGGTCCGCCCCCGGTAGCTGATTCAGTCTGCTTTCCGCAGCGCTGTGGCGAGGACGTCTTGTTTACGTCCCGTCCGCGCGGTCGCGAGTGCTCGTAGTTGTTTACTACTGCGTTGTCGCTAGTTTAGCGTCCATGACTACCGACGGAACATGGCACATTCATACAGACAAACCACCATCAAGATCAGTTTTCAACCCGATAATGCACGACCGCGAGCTTTTGAAGTGGAACGTTTCCTTCATGACGACGTTAAAATTGACCCGCGAGACGTAATTGGTATCCATCTCTCTATCACGAGCAGTGTTGTCTACGTCAAGCTAGTAAGTGACGAGGTGTGCAACAGAATCGTGAGCGCACATGCCAACGGTCTGAAATTCAAACATTCTGATGGCCATATTCGGGCGGTCTCTATCGATCACGCTGGGCTTGGCCTACGTACGATACGCGTCTTCGAACTCCCTTTTGAAGTACCACTGGACGTAGTCACCGCGGCTTTCCAGCCCAACGGCAGAGTAATCAGCCATATGGCCGAAAAATGGACCACCTTTACAACGTACCCCGTTCTTAACGGGGTACGACAGATTAAAATTGAATTGACCAAACATGTTCCGTCATATCTGTCATCGGCGGATGTAGGGCGATCATTATGTATGACGGTCAGCCACGCACTTGCTCTGGTTGTGGCCAAGTAGGGCACGTCCGTTCGGATTGACTCCGACGACGGCTTACTCAAATCCCGACAGGTGAATCTATGACTCCTTCTACGGTGACGACCCTTCCTCTCAATTACGCCGAAGTTACACGGGCAGCAACCTTTACCGCTGCTGACGACATTAGTCCGATAACCGCCCTCGATGGTGAGAACATAATGGCTTCTGCAGTACAGGATCCGGCACCCCCACCTGAAGATAATCACCGACCGACCTTGCAAGAAGGCGTAGATGCCAGGATGGACATTGACCCACGGGTTGTGCCGACAGCAGCTTTTCTTCCAGACACCGGAGCAGCTGAAGAAATCTACCCACATTCAGATACTGAAGCACACGTCCGTAAACAGCGTTCCCCGCGAAAACACAAGAGACGGCGGCGTGCTCCATCGGACGAGTGTTTGCAGCAATCGTCTGCCATGGACTGTGGAAATTCCGACGACGGTACCGGCGGTACAGAGGCCGCTGTAACTTTAAACTCAACAGATCGCCGTGGTGACGGCTTCAGCCCCTCCGACCCCACAGAACAGCAGGATCACAAGCAGACAGCCGCTGCCGATTCCCAGCCAGAAGAGCCGATGGAGTCAGCGCCGAGTGCCACAGCAGCCACTAACAGCCACCAACAGCCGATGGTATTTCATGGCGACTGGGCAGACGACTGTGAGGCACACTCCTTGCCCATCGTGTCGGACGACACGGGGGGAAATTTATCCCACCAGTGCTGACGCTTTCCCGCCATTAGGTAGAGTGACGAGACAGCCTTACAGGGGTACTGATGGCCAACACAGATGCTGTGGATAGACCTCAAACTTATCGCATTGCAAATATAAACATCAACACTATACGGACGCGCGCTAAGTTATCATTGCTTCAGGATATGTTGAACTCGGCTTCCATCGACATAGCCCTCCTCCAGGAAGTGTACGTCGACGACTTCCCAGACATGTACGGTTACGATGCTTGCGTCTCTCCAGCTTCCCCAAAAGGCAGCGGTGTCGCTGTACTTCTTCGGGAAGGGGTAGTGGCAGACGATATCCTGTTTCTGCCTGGGGCAAGAGGAACGGCACTCACAGTACTGGGTGTCCGCCTTATCAATATCTACGCACCTTCCGGGACGGACAAACGTCGCGAACGTTCACGATTCTTTGCGGAAGACGTCGCCCCGCTCTTCCAAGGCCCCCACGTCCATCTGTCGTTTGGAGGTGACTAAAATTGCGTACTGGCGCCCAGAGACCAACTCCCACGACATAATCCTTGCCCGGAACTGGAGACGCTAATTCGAGACCTGCAGATGGTGGACACTTGGGAACATCTTCACAGCCACCGACCGGGATTCACGCACTTCACGAGTCACTCTTCCAGTCGTATCGACAGGATTTATGTCTGACGCTCTCTCGCCGCTGGAACACAAGATGCGGAACTGTGGCCTGCAGCATTCTCGGACCACTCAGCTTACATTTGTGCCGTCACCCTGCGGCGGCAACAAGTGTGGAGAAGCCGCAGCCCGTGGAAATTAAACATCGCTCACCTGTCGTACCCGGATTGCCGCCAAGCCGTTGAGGATACGTGGCATTCGTGTGAAAATCCCCTCCGTGCATATCCCACAACGATCCGCTGGTGGTTGGACTGCGCCATACCGTCACTGAGGCGAACGTTGATAACCTACGGTCGCGACCACGCTACTTGGCGAAGACATACACTCGACTTTTACTTCCGGGTCCAGCGCGACTGCGATACTATGGCGCCGTCTCCGGAACGACAAACGGCGGTCCACCGTGCCAAGGCTCATATTCTCGTTCATATGCGACGCCACCTAGGGGGGGTAGTCATCCGCTCGAGGACGTAGGATCGGATGTCTAGCGAACGCCCGTCAATGTTCCACGTCCTTCGTGAACGTAAACGACGCCAACGAGCGCTGATACGCTTCATCGACACGGAGGACGGTCATCGCCTCACCACGCAACAAGACATAAACACAGCGTTCTACAATCATTAATCCCAGCTCAATTCCGCACAGACCCCTGATCCGACAGCACTGGAGGACGTCTCTCAGACGATTTACGGCACCGTCACCCCGGTAATAGAAGCGGCCTTGATGGAAGAAATTACAGAAGAAGAAGTGATCAACGCCATTAGAAAAGGGGCTGTCAACAAGTCTCCGGGTCCTGATGGGCTCCCCTTGGAATTTTACCGGACTTTTCAATATTTATTAGCCTCCCGATGGACGGACATCTGTCGCGAACTACTATCCCCTTACGTGCCGCTCCCTGCGGCCCTTGTGGAAGGGATGATTATTCCTATTCACAAACCGTCCGGTGGCTCACGACTGCAGGACTACCGCCCGTTGACGCTATTGAACTGCGACTTTAAGATCTTTTCTCGACTGTTGGCGGCGCGGATACGCCAGACGCTACGCAATGTTATCTCACCCGATCAGACGTCATTGGGAGGCGACAATAATATTCAAACGGCACTCAGCGAATATCGTGACTTGATCTCACTGGCGAGGGCATGTAGTCTGAAGGGTGCACTGGCGACCATCGATTTTAGTCAAGCTTTCGACCACAACTATTTCGAAGCGGTCCTCCAACATATGCGGTACCCACAGCCATTCGTCACTGTCGTCATGCGACTACTCCGCGGCGCGACGTCCAAGGTGATAGTCAACGGCCGACCTACGCAGCCCCTCACCATTTCTCGATCGATACGCCAAAGCTGCCCTCTGTCCACTTATACTTTACGCTGTGGCCACAGAACCTCTCCTCTGCGGCCTGCGCCAACGACTAACGGGTATGACGTTACGAGGCCACACTTTCCGATGTAAAGCGTACGCTGACGACCTGGTGATTGTCATCCGCAACGGTGACGACACCGCTAGCGCACTAACTTGGATAGCGAAATATGGCATGGCCACTGGTAGTCGTATCAACGTCGCAAAATTGGTGGCGATGAACATCGGGGTCGGATTGTCTGAGAACAGTGTCACCCCCTTACAGCTCAGTGATAGTTTGAAATGTCTCGGCATTGATTTTACAGACGATATACGACGGACCGCTGCTCACAACTTTCGAAGGCTTTTACGAAATGTTCGGACTGGAATTGCCAACAACCGCCTACGAGCCCTGGATATCGTCCAACGGACCCAGTATGTCAACACACATTTAGCGTCACGCATTCCGCACTACGCCCAGATATTACCTATACCGGTGATGTTAGCTCGCCGTATACTTGCGGCTTTTGGGTCCTTCGTGAGTTCTGGAATGCTTTTCAAGATCAAATATGAGACTCTCACCCTTCCCCCGGATCGGGGAGGGCTTGGCCTTTATCACGTTTATGACAAAGGGGTCGCCCTATTTGTCAGCACATTAGTCAAACTATGGCACCGCCGTCCGGACAGTCTGACCAGTTTGTTAATAGAAGAACTAGCACCGCCCTCCCTGTTGCCGCCTGTGCCAATACACCACGTCCCCTCTTCGCTCTTCTACATCGGTGTCTTTTACCTCGAACTCAGTTACGTTCGACTTGCCTTACCAGCGACTCAACTGGCGACGGCAAAGACTCTTTGTAGGGTCCTGCAACGTGGACGACCCGATAACGTCGTGGAGAGGAAGCACCCAAACGTCAACTAGCGAGTAGTGTTGAGGACAATTCACCACGTAACACTAGACACTGACGTCACGGCGATGTGGTATATCACTATCAACGGTAAGCAGGTGACCAGATCAAGGCTTCATGCGATCCACATGGTAGACTCACCCATGTGCACGAGCTGTGGCGTTCAAGACAACGATGAACACCGTCTCAGCTGTGGCGAGTCTACAGCAGTGTGGCACTTAGTGAGGCAAATGTCAGCATACTTCCTTCGGGTAACGCCGCATCATATCGACCCCAAGACTATCTTATACCCGGATGAAACGTATTACCCACGCACTAAAACTAATGCAACGACGTGGCTTCGTGGACATGCAGTGCACTATTTGTTTCAAGACGGCACTAAGGACACTTTAGACTTTTGGAACTATTTGCAGGAACGGCATTGCAAGATCCTCCGTAACCCAAAGTATCGACAATATTTTTCCAATTTTTTGTGGAGTGCGTTCCACGACCCTCCAGGTAGCTGGAACATCACGGGTAAGAGAAGCTAAAATTACAATACGATAATAGAACACTACACGGTACAAGGTGGGATCTACTTTCATCATTAAGAGAAGTCATACCTGGATGATACAGCAGATGGAGAGTTTCGTTGGGAACCCTCACACTCTGTAGCAGTATTTGTCCCATTTCCTCTTTTTGTCCCCGGTGCAAAAAGGTCTTCGCAGTTTTAGTTTTCCCATCCGGTGCAAGATGTAGCACTGGTTAATGGTGGTATGGATTCCACCCTTCAGTTTTGTTTCATGGTTTCCTTCGCCCCGCACTTTGCTCTCTTTCTTTATGCCCTTTTCTACAACTATTAGTATGGTTTTAGTTACGTGCGTCCCCAACTCGACGCAACGAGTGCACTTACTAGTTTTCTGTTCCTTACTGTTAAAAGAAATAAAAATAAAAATTAAAAAATAGTGGTCAGCGCGACAGACTGTCAATCCAAAGGGCCCGGGTTCGATTCCCGGCTGGGTCGGAGATTTTCTCCGCTCAGGGACTGGGTATTGTGTTGTCCTAATCATCATCATTTCATCCTCATCGACGCGCAAGTCGCCGAAGTGGCGTCAAATCGAAAGACTTGCATCAGGCGAACGGTCTACCCGACTGGAGGACCTCGTCACACGACATTTCATTTCATTTTACAAATGAACTTGTCAGTTAGTTTTATATGTTGTCACATAGGATCGATATAGGATTTTAACACAATGGCATGTTCGATGTAGTTTTTTAATAGTATGATTGACAGTATAAAAGTGGTGACCAAAGCTCGTTTTGTTTAAAATCTTTCTGTTTGAATATGTTAGTCAAACATGAAACAGTTCCACGTATAACATAACAAAGAAATGAAATTATTGCGCTAGTCGTACACTGGTCTTATTCAAAGAGCCTAAACAGCCCATCACCCATAAAAACATAGAACCCAAAATATATTTTATTATTATTAGGTGGCATTGAAGTTAGTTGACTACAGGCATACAGTACAAGTACGGATCGATAATATGGTTTAATGTATATTAGCTAACGAGAAAATACCTATTATGTAAACGTAAACACCCCACGTAATGTAAAAAAAATAAAAAAAGATGTCCACTGGCTGCCAAACTAATGCAGCACGTGGTGCAGTTATAAAGCTACAAGAACACATGACAGGTAATGGAAAGTTAGCGCGCATCACTTATAATGGCGGACACCAAGCTTACTCAGTTAAAAGTGGAAGTATTTCATGTGTGTCGTCAGTCTCTCTTTCATTACTCATTATTTTCGCGCTGGTATTTTATTAAAACGCTCATTGTTAATGTGTAATCATCGACACAGACACTCTTTTATATATTTTGTGGAGTTGTTTAAATATTCCGATACAAAAGTGGCTATGTAACTTATAAACTATTAAAGAGTCAATTTTCTTCCGTTTTCAGTTTATATCATCTACACAGTCTCTCAACTTGTTAACTAATTTTTTTCGCCTCAGGTATGGATCCATTTTTGGTTCAACTGCGTCTTCTGCCACTCATGTACTGCACCCTCCCGAGACAGTTTAACAAAATTTAAGTTGTCAACAATTAATTTTGAACTAAAACGATTAACAAACCAGCTTACTGGTAACAATTGTTCAATATACATACGCTTTTATACTTCACACACGTCTTCTTTGCAACTTGGGCTGCAATCGAGTGTTAATATTCGATCCACCAAGTCTATACTGCCAAAAAAGGAAAGAATCGTACTTCAGTGCATCGTGATTCGTTTAGCTAGACTGAACTATCATTGTCTGTCACCAATAAATCAAACTCTCATACAACGCCTTCATCACACAACTAATGTAACACGAGAAAATCACAAAATTAAATTGATAGCTTCGAGTCGAGTAACGCGAATTATCAAATAAATCTAAATCATTTACTCAGTATCAGCTGCGAGAAATACCGTTAAATTAAAACACAATAGTGACGATCTACATTCCTGTGTTGAAACTGTCTTTTTTGTTGTACTTTTAACACTTCACGTCATCTAGTTAATATTTATTGTAAGCCTTCAGTAAGCTTTTCGATAATTGATGATAACTCTGTGTAGGGCATCTACGTATCTGTTCTTTGTTTTTCATACGATGGGTGCAACAGTTTTGTTTAGACAACGAAAAGAACGACGACTTACTTTCTCAGGTGAACTTCTTCCTCACTGACATCTCAACGGAAAGCCTTCCTCGCTGAGTAGCTCACTGTTTATAATGATCTTTGACAGACCGTGCGCTAAATTCGGCACCATTAACTGCAATAATAGAAAAATGCTAGTTGTTATATCAGATTATATGCCGTGTACAGACCTTCTCCATAAAATTTTGCTGATCTGAAAAATAAAATATAGTCTGTCAGATTCACTGCTCAGGATGTTAGCCCTAATTTTTGTGTATAAAATAGATTCATATATTGACGTCTCCGGTACGTGCACAGATACTGAAATTTTGGTAATTCCCAAGAATGATTGCCTATCGAAGTTGGTGGGGTCCAAACGATACATATCGAACGTGCGATAGTAAATCGATTACGGAAGTCTCGTGGCGGGCGTTATGAGTATGTTTCAAGTTGTCACTACAAAAACGACCAAAGAAAAGTGTTGGAGAAGCATTTGTAAATTCAAAGGAGACGACTTACCTTACTCGTCGTTGGTGTTATCGTCTTGTAACAGACCGTGTGATGTATAAAGTACAGGGGCAATTCCATTTTCCTGTGGCCAGGATAAACTCTGCCAATATCGCGCAGGAATATCGGAAGAGTGTCGCATGCATCGACTTTTCCCTGCAAACGCCAAGTTGTGGAAGTACAGGTACTGGAAGGAGTACAGTCCGTTCCTCTGTCCTGGACGCCCTTCTCTTTTTATGGGAGACTTGACAGACTTCCACAGCCATTCTATATTCTGGGTGTGGACACTGTGGAGTTTGTCTCTTTGGAAGACGCTAGAGTGGTTCACAAATTCGTGGTAGAACCCTTCAGCCTTCAGAGTCTGGTACGACTGAAATCTTGTGTGATTACTTTTGTTCGAGGCAGTATGAAGTGTTTTATGAGACCGATTAAACTCAACTTGTCTCGGGACAATACCCTCACAACACTTGCGGTACTCTCTTTGCCCGCATCTCGTGGTCGTGCGGTAGCGTTCTCGCTTTCCACGCCCGGGTTCCCGGGTTCGATTCCCGGCGGGGTCAGGGATTTTCTCTGCCTCGTGATGGCTGGGTGTTGTGTGATGTCCTTAGGTTAGTTAGGTTTAAGTAGTTCTAAGTTCTAGGGGACTGATGACCATAGATGTTAAGTCCCATAGCGCTCAGAGCCATTTTATTTGGACACCCTTTCTGTTCCACCGATAACCCAAATATGATCTACTTCACTTTTAGAAGGCCGTCCTCTCTGGTTCTTTCGTCTAATATATATAAGATTCGTCTACTTCTACTATTTTATTCGGTCCTCCAATTTAGTTTGAGTGTGGCTGATTAACGTCTCTGCAAGTTAGTTTTACACTTTACACATCACAGAAACTAAAAAGTGTTGTTACATTGGAGACGTACACGAATTCCGTTAAAAATATCTATTACATGCATAATTGTAACATGACAGTTTTGTTATCCGCATTAAATATTAGTTCACGTGTATATGTACTGCTTCAAAAATTGCCAGAAAAATGGTACCGTGGGAATGAATGTTGAGAAAAGGATTAACTTTGTGGTGTGTTTGGTGCGTTATGTGAGTGCAGTTCATATTCAGCCTTTGATGCCGGCGCCGTGCGCTGTGGCCGAGCACCAGTGCCCGCTGCACGCCGCATTTTTTGCGCGCCCTGCAGCTCTGCTCTGTCCTGCTTTCACTCTCGTAGTGCTGTCGCCATTATTGGACTTTGTACTATATATTTATTAGGCAAGATTTATACAAATCACTCATAAGTGTTCCATATTAATCGTCAGATTCGGACGATGATTCCCTTTCACCTTCAGAGTCACTATCCAGTATGTGAGAAAGAGTTTCATCCACAGTATATCGCTTACCTGCCATATCACTTCTAGTAGAAACAGAAGTTAACAACACGTCACTTCAGATCAGAATCAAGGCGGGAAATGAGCGAAACAAACACTTTCAAAGTGATTGCAACTGCATCTAGCGACTGTTGTTAACTACAGACGTTGAACAAAGCCGCTAGATGGTGCATAGGTCAAGCTTCCACACAAGTCGAGCGTAGTGAAGCGGAGAAGTATGACGCGAAGCGGAACTGCTGCACCAGTCCACCGGTTGAGCGCCACATTCGCTCCCGACTTCTACAGAAGTTCATCGTAGCGAAAGGGTTACTCGCGGGGATTGGATCCGGTTTATAAGAATCAGTTTGGCACCTAATTTGCAGCACTCTCTCATACCCTAGCCAATCGACACAGCCAGAGTTCGAGCTCTGCGACAGTTCCCAACTCAAGTCATGGGCGGCACTGTCAAGTTTGATTTCTGATATCCATCAAACTCACTCTGAGTTTCGATTTGTGTCATGTTAGCTTTATTGCCGACAGCATTGCAGTTACTAATCTGTTTCGTGCTGTCATTATTAATATTACTCCAAAATTGTTTCAACTGCGAGTAGACGACCTAACGTATTTAATTCACCGTGACAATGTAAACTTTAATCCGACTATGTCAGTGTTCGCCCGCCCGGTTGGCCGTGCGGTCTAACGCACGTCTTCGGGCGGGAAGGAGCGCCTGGTCCGCGGCACGAATCCGCCCGGCGGACTTGTGTCGAGGTCCGGTGAGCCGGCCAGTCTGTGGATGGTTTTCAGGCGGCTTTCCGTCTGCCTCGGCGAATGCGGGCTGGTTCCTCTTATTCCGCCTCAGCTACACTATGTCGGCGATTACTGCGCAAAACAGTTCTCCACGTACGCGTACATCACCATTACTCTACCACGCAAACATAGGGGCTACACTCGTCTGGTGCGAGACGTTCCCTGGGAGGTCCACCAGGGGCCGAACCGCACAATAACCCTGGGTTCGGTGTGGGGCGGCGGAGCGCTGAAGTGGACTGCGGTAGTCGTCGTGGGGTTGTGAACCACTGCGGCTGCGGCCGGGACGGAGCCTCTCCGTCGTTTCTAGGTTCCCGGTTAACATACAGTACAATGCAATGCAATGTCACTGTTCTCCTGCGGTCGGTCAGAATCCACTCCACATGTTATTTTCAACTAGTATCCGCACTGCGCGACAATCTCGCTCCCCACTGTCTACTACCGATAGTTTATTCTCGAGTCTTGTACAAGCTTCCGTAAGGATCACATACTCACACAATGAAAATCTGGAACCTAGCAGTTACAATTGGAAACTGATTGATAAGGGTTATCAAATGTCTATTTCGTAAAAGTACCTGCAGATATTAATGAAATATGAAAAATAAATTACAAGGTCTTTTCTTTTTTACTGTTTCCTGTTCACCGCACTTGAGTAATCTTAACTCTGGTTACGGTTCTCCCACAGTTGAAGTGCGAAGGAATGGTTGGACCCTTATTTTGAAAATATAATTTTAAGCTAAACGTCAAAGCAGCAAAAATATTTCTGAATTCATATTTGATGACGAACTACAGTTTCAAACACAGAAACTTAGTTCTTAAATTCAACTTAACTGTAATATATAAGGTGTTCAACTTTGCTTCCGCCGTTTGCCGATAGGTGGCGGCAACGATAAGTAGCGGTCGAGAGAAACAGATCGCAGACGTCAGGCAGTTAGCCTTGACCTCGGTCAACATAACCTCATTCAGACATTAGTCGATTTGTGTCTGCGTAATAAAGTCAGTTTACGATCCTAATTCTCGTCATTTGCGGGAGGTGTTACTGTTTTGTTTCAATATGAACAAAACAGCGGCGAGTCTCATCGAATGTTCTCAAGCACGTATGGTAAGGACGCTATTAGTGAAAGAACGTTGCGTGAGTGGTTTCAACGATTCAAGAGCGGTGATTTTAACGTCTTAGACCGGCATAGTGGTGGAATAGAGAATGTTTTCGAAGATGCAGAATCGGAGGCATTGCTGAGTGAAGACTCTCGTCAAACTTAAGAAGAATTGGCACGATTAGTGGGAGTGACACAGCAAGATATTTCAAAACGTCTCAAGGCTATGGGCACGATTCAGAAAGAAAGAACGTGGATCCCCTGTGAACTGAAACCGAGAGATGTTGAACGGCGTTTTTGTGTGAATAGTTGCTTCAGAGACAAAAACGGAAGGGATCTGCATCGCATTGTGACCGGGGACGAAAAATGGGTTCATTACGATAACCTAAAGGCAGAAAATCATGGGGATATCTCGTCCAAACCGAATATTCACGACTCCGAGATCATGCTCTGCATTTGGTGGAACCAGCTCGGCGTCGTGTGGTGCAGTATGAGGTGTTAAAATCAAGTGAAACAATCACAGGTGCTCGTTATCGAACGCAGTTAATGCGTTTGAGCAGAGCATTTAAAGAGAAACGGCCGCAATAGAGCGAGAGGCACGATAAAGTGATTTTGCAGCACGACAACCCTCGACCCACGTTGTAAAGGAGGTCAAAATGTACTTGGAAACGTTAAAATGGGAGGTCCTACCCCACTCGCCGTATTCTTCACACATTGCTCCCTCTATCACCTGTTTAGATCAATGGCGCATGGCCTGGCTGACGAAAAGTTCTGAACTCGTGAAGAAGTAGGAAATTGGATCTATTCTTGGAACGTTTCAAAAGATGAACAACTTTTTCGACGCTGGATTCGTACAGTGCCCGAAAGATGGGAGAACGTATTGGCCACCGGTCGAAAATACCTTGAATGATACAAGTGTAATCAATTTTTGTCTCTAAAGCCTCAAATGTTGGGGAAAAACGGGGGAAGCAAAATTGTACACCTTGTAAACAAATTTATGCCGGCCCTGGTATCAGATTTTCAAATGTCGCATCGGTAGTACATCTATACCTTTTACAGTTAAGTTGAATTTCAGGAATAAATTTCAGTATTTCACAGTGCTTGTAGAGATATTTACACGGCTTGGAGATTGCTATGTTGGTACTCAGATCTAAACCTCCGGGAATGACGAGGATCGTAAGACAACAACATGTTAATATGTAACTCATTAGAAGGTTTGCTCCATAACGAACGTTGTATAATATATACAGGGTGTTACAAAAAGGTACGGCCAAACTTTCAGGAAACATTCATCACACACAAAGAAAGATTATATATTATGTGGACATGTGTCCGGAAACGCTTACTTTCCATGTTAGAGCTCATTTTATTACTTCTCTTCAAATCACATTAATCATGGAATGGAAACACACAGCAACAGAACGTACCAGCGTACCTTCAAACACTTTGTTACAGGAAATGTTCAAAATAACCTCCGTTAGCGAGGATACATGCATCCACCCTCCGTCGCATGGAATCCCTGGTGCGCTGATGCAGCCCTGGAGAATGGCGTATTGTATCACAGTCGTCCGCAATTCGAGCACGAAGAGTCTGTATATTTGGTAGACAAGAGCTTTCAAATGCCCCCATAAATGAAAGTCAAGAGGGTTGAGGTCAGGAGAGCGTGGAGGCCATGGAATTGGTCCGCTTCTACCAATCCATCGGTCACCGAATCTGTTGTTGAGAAGCGTACGAACACTTCGACTGAAATGTGCAGGAACTCCATATTGCATGAACCACATGTTGTGTCGTACTTGTAAAGGCACGTGTTCGAACAGCACAGTATCCCATATGAAATCATGGCGGTGAATAGAGGAAGTACGAAACTAAAATGAACTCTAACATGGAAATTAAGCGTTTCCGGACAGATGTCCACATAAGATCTTTTCTTTATTTGTGTGTGAGGAATGTTTCCTGAAAGTTTGGCCTTACCTTTTTGTAACACTCTGTATAATATGAGTCGACCAAAAAGTTCCGTTTTAGGGCGTTGCTGCAGCATATATATAACGTAACTTGACGTATATGTGGGTATATAAACAGTAAGATGCAGGCAAGGGATTAGTGTGGTATCCCTTTCTATCCGACGTGTGTTCGGTAAATGTCTAAACGTGGCATATTACCAAATGCGTCGAAAAGGGACCAACGTGCTGTTATTGTTTCCTTCACTGCCGAAGGATAAGCAGCGGTAGACGCCCTTCAGAGAATGAAGAATGCGTGCGCTAAGGGCTGCTGGTGCTTCACGATAACGTACGTCTCCACATTGCACATGCCGTGACGCATTTGTGCCAACTACTGATCTCTGCCCCATGTGATTGTCATACCTTTCGTCCCTTCAGAAAAGCCACTGAAGGATGGACGATGTGTAGCACGCAGCAACGGACTTCTTCACGCAGCAGGACACCGTGTTTCATCAACATGGTGCACCGATGGGGCGAGTACCTCAATGCTGACGGGGATTTCGCCGGATTGAAATATCGTTTCTGGATTGTACGGCCTTCGAACAGAAACATTTTGATCAACCCTTATATGAAGACCTTGTCTTGATAATGTTTCCGTGTATGCATTGGAGTAAGTAAAAGTCGTAAAACATAAACGCTCTCTTTGTGTAAGAACCAGACGCTGTGGACAGAAAGGGAGACTCATTTGTTACAAAAGGGTGAAAAACATTTTTCAGGAATCGTCAGGAAACTATTCTTCCTGCCAAACTAACATTCTCTCTTCTACTGTTGCGGAAGCAGTGAACTAATGGCCCATAATGAAACAAGAACCAGGAAATCATTGTAGAACTGTAGCTGTGTCGCCTGTAAAAAGGACTGTCAATACGTTTCACCTGGCCAGATGTAAAAACTTTAATAATCGCATTAAAACTACGAATTTCGTAAAAATTACACTAACTACGTATTACAAGAGTAATACTAATATAATTCGTTCAGTTGTTAAAATGAGTGCTTGATTTTTAATTACAAATGAGAATAACTGCAAATGTCAGCTCCTCTTCACATCGTGTTTAATGATAGAAACTCAGATTTTCGTCTACGTCTACATCATACTGCGCAAGCCACCAAATTGTGTGTGACGGGGGGTACTTACGGTACCACTATCTGATCCCTCCAGCCCTGTTCCACTCGCGAATACTGCGTGGGCAGAATGATTGGCTGTAAGCCTCTGTATTGGCTCTAAGATCTGTAATTTTCTCCGCGTGGTATGTGGAGGGAAGTAATATGTTGTCCGACTCCTCCTGAAAAGTGCTGTCCCGAAATTTCAGTAGTAAATCTCTCCGTGATGCACAACGCCTCTTTTGTAACGTCTGCCAATGGAGTTTGTTTAGCATCTCCGTGATGGTCTCTCGCCAGCTAAACGATCCCGTGACGAAACGCGCCGCTCTTCGTTGGAACTTCTGTCCTAACTGACAGGGATCCCAGATGGATGGACAATACTCAAGAATCGGGCGAACAAGCGCCTTATAAACCACTTCGTTCGTTGCTGAGTTAGACTGATCGCAAGAATCGTAAGGAAATAGGAGTCTGGTGTCTGCTTTTCCCATTATTTCTTTTACGTGGTCATACCACTTAAGGTCGCTCTGGATAGTTACGCCTATCGGATATTTTACGGCATATGCTATTTCCAGGTGCTTGTCATCAATGGTATAGCTGTGTAGTTGCGGATTTCTTTTCCTACTTATATGCAATGTTACATTTATTTACGTTCAGGGTCAACGGTCAGAGCCTGCACCACTCATCGAATCTGTGTAGGTCGTTATGCAAATTCGTACCATCTTGTGGCGTTGCTACTATGGTATAGACAACTGCATCATCTGCGAATAGCCTTGAAAGGCATCCCACGCTTATATATATATATAGTGTAAACAGCAACGGTGCTATAACACGTCCCTGTGGTACTCTGCATATTACCTTTACATCTGCCGATTTTGTTCCGTTCCCCTTCATGTGGCTTACGTTGTTAGTTATTGGTGAAACCTGCTAGGCAAGAGAAAGCAGGATTTGGTTACGCTTGTGGACGGGGCCGTTATACACAATTTATTTTAAACCAGTAATTCCATACTCAACAATAAATAAAAAATATCACACGTTAATAATGAAGAAGTAAACAACTGTCTAAAAAAGAGTTTTCAGTGTGTTAGAATTTAGCAAATCACCATTAAATACAGATACAGCAGATAATGTTTTAAAAGCAAGCCACTGTGATCTGGGCAGAAAGTCTTACACGCCAGGAATGGCAATATATTAAGAATTGTATAAGAACTAGCTGCAATTCACAACTTACTGGTATTGGAATATTAAAGGTAAGTCGCCACAAACACAGCAGAAGGCATCAGAGGCCAGGAATGACAAATTATAATTTTAAGGCAGATGGCCACAATCACGCCAGGAACGGCAATAATATAAAAAGTTTAGAAATCTGCTGTAAAACAGCAAATACAATAGCAAAGGTTAATTAAAAAACAACGCTTTCAAAGTTAACCAACCACTGAACACTACACTGCTAGATTTATTCCAGAAGGTGACCAGAACTATTAAGTAGACATATATAACCTCTAATGTAGGCATTACAAGGTATTGTAGTAAATAATACAATACTAAAACACAAGGACCAGTACATAAGTTCCCTAAAGGATACTGAGGCAGATTATACCCGCAGAAGGCGTGAGCTGAAGGAGCGTAACACAGAACTATTGGCCATCAGTCCTTTTGGAACACACATGTCTTACAAGAACCAAGGGGCCACAGACGGTGCTCCAGGAATCGACCTCAGAGAAGCTCCGGCAACAAACACTTTCGCGAGCGATGAGATTGACAGCCGAGAGTTGCATTCACTTCACGAGATGGTAATTCAGACGAATGACTAATGGTAATTTTGGTGAAGCTACCTGACGTCTGATAAACCAAATGCAACGATGGAACAATACGCCAAAGCTGGAACCGGCAGTCTGTATTACGTCCCCAGAATACTGTGTTTGGAGCCCCCGGAACGAGAAAGCAATCACTACAACCGGAGTAGAAGAATCACCAGCCGGCCTACGATCAAGAAAGCTTCCAAAACTACGCGCTTTACTGGACAGCAGAGGAAAGGCGAGGAAACTTACACTGCCGTTACGCACACTAACCCCCAGGGTAGGTAACTGGGACGTTAGCGGCCACCAGGCAAAAAAAATTACCGTTTGTTGAACTTAACAAATTGTAACAAGTTGAACGCAGTAAATAGTAATAAGAAGCTAATCAGATCTGCCTTTCCCAAGCACTCCACTCGCTACTCTTCGCGTCGGCGAAACTACGAGCAGCAACACGAACCCAAGTCACTGGAGAATCGCGAGATATCACATTGGTGGAGGTTTCTGTACATGGATTGAAATGCACTGACCTTAAAGCTTGCTGGATCCGGTTTACGACGAGGTCGTACTCCCTCGTGAACACAGCCCTTCCATCCGGCAGTCCATGCGTACCGCCAGCGGCCCCGACGTGTTCTGGCACTGTGCGGGCCTGGCTCCTCCTGAGTCCCCAACCGAACTGGCCAACTCACACGACCCAGAAAACCAACGACGTCGCCCCAAAGATGGGGCAACAGTTACTACATATCGATAACAGCCGCAGCTGCCACTAGCTGGCATGCAACCCTTGCGAAACCGAGTGGCGCCAGTCAACACGAGAAGCTGACAAACAAACTCAACCGTGCCAACTAAACGATACCGTCTGGCCTCAAACAGAGGGCGAAAACTGTACGTTGTAGAACAGCACCAACGTGACCGCAGCACGGCTCAGTTGGTGTCACACGCAAGCGTGGTGGAGGCAGGGCGTGCATTGTGGAGGAGGAAATTATAGTTTAACGTCCCGTCGACAACGAGGTCATTAGAGACGGAGCACAAGCACGAATTAGGGAAGGATAGGGAAGGAAATCGGCCGTGCCCTTTCGAAGGAACCATCCCGGCATCTGTGTGAAGCGATGTAGGGAAATCACGGAAAACCTAAATCAGGATGGCCGGACACGGGTTTGAACCGTCATCCCCCGAAAGCGAGTCCAGTGTGCTAACCACTGCGCCACCTCGCTCAGTGGCGTGCATGGTCTGTATGTAGACAGTCCACGTGACCACTGCCTAAGTCTGACGTCAGCGTGCAATAATCACTCACAGACAGCACGCCGCAGCAGTGGCAGTGGAGGGTACATGAAAGATGTCAAGGGAAGCGGAAAACAATACAGTCGTTGAAACTTCCTGACAGATTAAAACTACGTGCCAGACCGAGACTCGAACTCGGGACCTTTGCCAGTCGTTGACATAATCTACATCTACATCTACATCCATACCCTGCAGACACCTGACGGTGTGTGGCGGAGGGTACCCTGAGTACCACTATCGGTTCTCCCTTTCTATTACAGTCTCGTATTGTTCGTGGAAAGAAAGACTGTCGGTATGCTTCTGTGTGGGCTCTAATCTCTCTGACTTTATCCTCATGGTCTCTTCGAGAGATATACGTAGGAGGGAGCAATATACTGCTTGCCTCTTCGGTGAAGTATGTTCTCGAAACTTTAAAAGCCCGTACCGAGCTACTGAGCATCTCTCCATCTTCCACTGGAGTTTATCATATCTGTATCGCTTTCGCGATTACTAAATGATCCTGTAACGAAGCGCGCTGCTCTCCGTTGGATCGTCTCTATCTCTTCTATCAACCCTATCTGGTACGGATCCCACACTGCTGAGCAGTATTCAAGCAGTGGGCGAACAAGCGTACTGTAACCTACTTCCTTTGTTTTCGGATTCCATTTCCTTAAGATTCTTCCAATGAATCTCAGTCTGGCATCTGCTTTACAGACTATCAAATTTATATGATCATTCCATTTTAAATCACTCGTAATGCGTACTCCTACGGTGCTACTTGTGGGCTTGAGCAGTAGGCGCCCGCTTCCTGCGCCCGTGGTGACTGCTGTTTGCCATTCACTGGCGACGAAGGGTGGAGTTTGCACGCCAGTACTGCAACTGGACGTCCACCGAGTGGCCTTTTCAGGTAAATCACGTTTTACGCTTCATCTGAATGAGACATCTGAAAGCAGGTACCCTTCAACAGTCATCGGAATGGTCCAGGCGGGGGAGGGGGTGATGGGGAAGGGGGGGGGGGCAACGTTATGACCTGGAAATCTTTCCGTGGCCTTCCGTGGGTGATATCGTCATTCCGGAAGGCACAGTCGATCATAACATGTATGCATCCACCACTGTGAACCGTGTCGACTTCTATATGCAGCTCGTTTTTCCTCAGCACCACTGCATCTCTCATCAGTACAATGCAACTTGTCACACAGTTGGCAGTGTACGTGTGTAGTTCGAAGAGGACCAGGTCACCAAACTCCACGGATTTAAAACCAGTCGAGAATCTGGGGGACCACTTGGATCCGTGTGTTCGCACCACGGATCCTCAACCTGGATACCTATTGCAGCTCGTCTCGCAATTGGAGTTGGGGTTGCATCAGAACACGATTACTGACCCCGTGGAGTGCGAAAAAAGTAAACAATATTATTAAAATGGCTCAAATGGCTCTGAGCACTATGGGACTTAACCCTAGAACGTAGAACTACTTAAACCTAACTAACCTAAGAAATCACACACATCTATGCCCGAGGCAGGACTCGAACCTGCGACCGTAGCAGCCGCGTGTTTCCGGACTGAAGCGTCTATAACCGTTCGACCACAGAGGCCGGCAAAACCTGACGTCCTGCTATGACTAATGTACAATGAGGGGCAAAATAATAATTTAGGCAAAATAATAATTTAGAATCCAAGAACAGAGCATTACCAATGCCCAGTTCAGAAGAGCCTGTATTCACATCTCAGCGATTTGTGGAGATTCAGCTTGCTGTTTACGACTGCAAATAGAAGCAACACAATAGTTAGGATATAGTATTTGTCAAGATACATTGCAATTTAACTCATCCTTTCGCTTCGTTTGGAAATCATTATTCGAACTCGTAGACACGGTCGAAATATAAGAATTCCACGTCGGTAGAATTACTGCGACCAAAGTTGGCCGTCAGTGACGGACCGGCGAGGACGCGTCGTCGCCGCCCCGCCGGCCTCGTGGCGTTCGCGAGCGCGAGACGCTTACTACAAGCTCACTGCAATGACATGACGAACTCATTTAGGAAGAACACTACCAAGATTACATTCCAAGCCGAATATCCGAGACCGCGAGCACACGAAGTAGAAAACTTGTTGCGTGAAAAACTGCGTCTAGATCCAAAGGACACAACTGGTATTCACTTTTAGCACACAGCCAGCGTAGTCAATATTTAGATGATTGACGAAGAACAGTGCACTGCCGACAAACCACAGTTTACGTACTTTGATGGACTTAACGGCGCTGATACCGCTGAACACGCAGGCAGGGGTGTAAGGCCACTTTCTGAGGTATCCACGAAGTCCGTTATCCCCCCCTCTCAAGTATATATATATATATATATATATATATATATATATATATATATATATATATATATATATATGGTATCTGTTCTCTTGGACATGTCCGAAAGAACAGATACCATCGCTGACCATGCAGCTCGTTAGAATGATACTGCAATGAAATGAACACCCATAGCTGCTTACAGGCGTTGACATACGTCAATGGGGGCAGATGAAAATGTGTGGCCCGTACCGGGACTCGAACCCGGGATCTCCTGTTTACATGGCAGACGCTCTATCCATATGAGCCACCGAGGGCACAGAGGATAGTGCGACTGCAGGGATTTATCTCTGGCACGCCTCCTGCGATACCCACATTCTCAACGTATTGTCCCGCACTACATTCGTTGTGTCCCCGCCCATTATACTCATTCCTCACGGCGCATTGCCGATTCCCGTAAGAGTTCGGGCACTGTTCGTGCATTCGCACAATGTGGATTTCGCAGGAGGCGTGCCAGAGGTAAATCCCTGCAGTCGCGCTATCCTCTGTGCCCTTGGTGGCTTAGATGGACGCCGGCACGGTAGCTCAGCGTGCTCGGTCAGAGGGTTAGCTGCCCTCTGTATTAAAAAAAAACTGAGATAATCGAGCAACAACGAACTTAAACGGATGGCTTACGACGTCCGCCCCGAGCAGATGCAACGAACAAAATGAAAATGAGATGTCGTACAATTATCGCGTACGATGGACAACCGGGCACATGCTCAGGAAGCAGCCAGGAGAGTCACATTCGCTCTGATTATTTGCAGGGGCGGATCGCCAAGAGTCCTTCAAGAGAAGCGGCACAGCACGTTCCTCCATCGATCCTGCCAGTTACTTATGTACATCTGCGACGTCGTGCGGCGGGGATCGGGACATGCTGCCACCGCAGGCGGGCGAAGACGCTGTTGATGAGCCACATACGGTCCTCCTTATGCAGACGGAGTCGCCTGATTGACCTGAACAGCAATCGTCACCTCACAACGAGCGGCTGGATGTTGATTCACGAGTCGTGCCAACCCGAACTTTCCTCTCTGAAGGCGCCGAGGCACGGAGGCACGCCGTCTCGGGACTGTCTCTTGTGGGCAGGGGCAAACGATCACACCGATGTAGACAGTGTCGTGGATGTCCGTGCTCCGGAGTTGTCGACCGACGCTGCTCACTCTTAGGAACTGCCACGACGGACTTTTCTTCTTGCTGACACTAGTGCGGGGATGGAGGGGCGATGGAACACCGACGCAGCCGCGAGGAATCGTAACAAGAGGGGCTTCTTTGATAGCCGATGAACCACACCGACAGCCTCTCTCCAGTAACTCGTGGGCGGACGACTCTCAGGTGGGCACACCACATGCAGAAGAGGGGGAGTTACATCATCCTACCCATCTCCTGCGGACAACATGGTAATGGTAACGTCAGGGTGGCGTGCGGGTGAGCGAACCTGTCGCCACCGGGTGCACCGATGACTGACGCTGCCGTCGAGGGCGAACGACAGTCATGTCGATTCGTGAAGGATAACATCAATATCATCCAGTTGCGCGAGAATCTTGCATTGTTACGCGACACACTTTATTCAGCCGACACTGAGGTGGCCTTATTGCAGGAAATATACATTCTTGGCTTCCAGGACATTTCTGGATGCACGACACGCGTATCACATGCGTTGGATACAGGCAGTGGCCCCGCAAAACTTTTCAAAGAAAGTTTAATAGCGACCGATATAAGTTACCTATCAAATGCCAGGGGCATGGCTCTTATAATCCCAGAGATACTCCTCGTCAATGATTACGCAGCGTCCGGTACCAACAAAAGGCGTGAACGTTCCTCAGTTCTTTACTGAGGAATTAACACAGTTATGCCCAGGCAGGATAGATGATATGGTGATCGGGGGCAGTTTTATTGTACAATTCGCTATGACCAAATTCCTCAGCATACACTACGCCCAGAACTCGGCACTGTCATTTGCGAGCTCGATTAGATAGACACTTGGATCATCATCTGTGCTGATAGGGTTTCGCGCACTTTACGGGACATTAATCAAGCAGAATTAAAAGGCTGTATACATCCCGCTCTCTCGAGGATGCGGTCAAGGCAGCCGAGTTGTGGCCAGCTGCATTTACTGATCACACTGCTTACGCCTGTACCATCAAGCTTCGACGACAACTACTATGGCGTAGGCGCTGCCCGCTTACCTGATCTCAACGGAATGTCAACCGGCAGTTGGAGACACGTGTAGACTGTGCCTACTTAAACCTAAGTAACCTAAGGACATTACACAACACCCGGTCATCACGTCGCAGAGAAAATCCCTGACCCCCCCCCCTCCCCCCGGGAATCACAGAGTTTTACTACGTCATCCTCAGGTATTGTTCCGTTATGCGACAAACACGGGCTCGACAGATGACTGTCAACCGAGCACGTCAACACTGTGAAGGGACCATCATTTGAACTCGTCAAATGGTTGGAATCATCAACGACTGCCCTCCATATCCCACGTTGTTTTTGTTGGAGTCTTCAGTCCTGAGACTGGTTTGAAGCAGCTCCTTATGCTTCTCTATCCCTCTGAATCTGCTTAGTGTATTCATCTCTTGGTCTCCCTCTACCATTTTTACTTTCCACGCTGCCCTCCAATACTAAATTGGTGATCCCTTGATCCTACCAACCGATCCCTTCTTCTAGTCAAGTTGTGCCACAAACTTCTCCCCAATTCTATTCAATACCTCCTAATTAGTTATGTGATCTACCCATCTAATCTTCAGCATTCTTCTCTAGCACCATATTTCGAAAGCTTCTATTCTCTTCTTGTCTAAACTATTTGTCGTCCATGTCTCACTTCCATACATGGCTACACTCCATACAAATACTTTCAGTAAAGACTTCCTGACACTAAAATCTATATTTGATGTTAACAAATTTCTCTTCTTCAAAAACGCTTTCCTTGCCATTGCCAGTCTACATCTTATATCCTCTCTACTTGGACCATCATCAGTTATTTTGCTCCCAAAATAGCAAAACTCCTTTACTACTTTAAGTGTCTCATTTCCTAATCTAATACCTTCAGCATCAACCGACTTAATTCGAACACATTCTATTATCCTCGTTTGGCTTTTGTTGATATAATCTTTTATCCTCCTTTCAAGACACTATCCATTCCCCACAACTGCTGTTCGTAGTCCTTTGCTATCTCTGAGGTTTGCCGATGACATTGAGATGAAATAAATACATAAATCTATACTCGATGTTAACAAATTTCTCTTCTTCAGAAATGGTTACCTTGCCATTGCCAGTCTACATCTTATATCCTCTCTACTTCAAACATCATCTGTTATTTTACTTCCTAAATAGCAAAACTCCTTTACTACTTTAAGTGTCTCATTTCCTAATCTAATACCTTCAGCATCAACCGACTTAATTCGAACACATTCTATTATCCTCGTTTGGCTTTTGTTGATATAATCTTTTATCCTCCTTTCAAGACACTATCCATTCCCCACAACTGCTGTTCGTAGTCCTTTGCTGTCTCTGAGGTTTGCCGATGACATTGAGATGAAATAAATACATAAATCTATACTCGATGTTAACAAATTTCTCTTCTTCAGAAATGGTTACCTTGCCATTACCAGTCTACATCTTATATCCTCTCTACTTCGAACATCATCTGTTATTTTACTTCCTAAGTAGCAAAACTCCTTTACTACTTTAAGCGTCTCATTTCCTAATCTAATTCCCTCAGCGTTACCCGACGTAATTCGACTACATTCCATTATCATCGTTTTGCTTTTGTTGGTTTTCATCTTATATCTTCCTTTCAAGACACTATCCATTCCTTTCATTTGCTCTTCCAAGTCCTTTGCCCTCTCTGACAGAATTACAATTTCATCGCCGAACCTCAAAATAAAAATTCGGAGTATGTATTAAAATCCATGGAGAAGAAATAAAAACTTTGTTTACTTCACTGCTTACTCAATATACAGATTGAATAACATCGGGGAGAGGCTACAAACCTGTCTCACTCCCTTCCCAACCACTGATTCCCTTTCATGCCCCTCGACTCTTATAAATGCCATCTTGTTTCTGTACAAATTGTAAATAGCCTTTCGCTCCTTGTATATTACCCATGCCACCTTCAGAAATTCAAAGAGAGAAAACTTTTGACAGTGTTGACTGGAATACTCTAAGGAAAGGTCAACCTACGTTTCTAGCTTTTGCAGACATAATCTATTTTGTAAGATAAGTCGTAGGGTCAGTATTGCCTCACGTATTCCAATATTTCCTAACTGATCTTCCCTGAGGTCGGCTTCTACCAGTTTTTCCACTCGTCTGTAAAGAATTCGCGTTAGTATCTTGCTGCCATGACTTACTAAACTGATAGTTCGGTAATTTTCACATTTGCCAACACGTGCTTTCTTTGGGATTGGAATTATTATATTCTTCTTGAAGTCTGAGGGTAATTTTTCTGTCCCATGCATTTTGGTCACCAGATGGTAGTTGTGTTAGGCTTGGCTCTCCCAAGGCTGTCAGTAGTTCTAATTGAATGTTGTCTACTCCTGGGGCCTTATTTCGACTTAGGTCTTCCAGTGCTTTGTCAAACTCTTGATGCAGTATCATATCTCCTATTTCAACTTCATCTACATTTTCCTCCTGTTGTATGATATTGTCCTCAAGAACACCGCCCTTGTATAGACCCTCTATATACTCCTTCCACATTTCTGGTTTCCCTTCTTTGCTTAGAACTGCGTTTCCATCTCAAATCTTGAAATCCATGCAAGTGGTTCTCTTTTCTCCAAAGGTCTCCTTAATTTTCCTGTAGGCAGTGTCTATCTTTCCCCTAGTGACTATCACGACAGCTGTCCCGCAGAAATATGTGGACGGCAATCAGCGCAAAGCGTGTGGCACGTGGTGTCCACTGACAAGCAAATATTCTGTTAGGCCGAATTATGACAATGGTATGATGCACACAGGAGTAAAAAACAAACCAGTTTGAGATGGGCTATAGTACCGTGTATACACGTATTCTGGGTCAGGTGCACAAGCCATGGACTACTTGGGTTGAGTTTAACGTGAGCTACTGATGTGTTTGGCTTTATTTAGGGCTGTCCACATGTTTCGCTTTCGTTCCTAAGTACAGTGTGCCTGGTGGTTCATAAAGAAAGTTTGCTTCACTCCAGACTTACGTCCATTGTTATTCCGTGGTCACGTGATCGGACGACATGCTCATATCACTGAGGCCTGTATGCCCTCAACGTGCACTCCTGTGAGAACATCATTTACCGCATTCACCAGCTAGTAGACATTATAAATAGATTTCATTTGCCGGTTACTTGTTTACTCTTTTGTGCAGAGTCAATGTATTTATGGCAAACAAACCTCATCAAGTTCCATCGCCATGCCATCACTTTATCCTTGTCCCTCAACACAGTACAGGTGTACAGCAATAAAGCTAGTTCACTGCGCAACTGGCATGTGAGCAACAATATTAGCCTGTTCCGTCTTCACTGGTGATCCAGATGTGATCTGTGCATAACTTTTGGTGAAGAACTTTCGCTGATGTCTGTGACATGGAACCATTAGGTGACAAACCATCCAGTTTTTTGTAATAAGCCTCTGCATCCTTACATTTGTCCTATAGCCATCCCTGCTTAGCCATTTTGCACTTCCTGTCGATCTCATTTTTGAGACGGTTATATTCCTTTTTGCCCGCTTCATTTACTGCATTTTTATATTTTCTCCTTTCATCAATTAAATTCAATATATCTTCTGTTACCCAAGGACTTTTACTAGCCCTCGTCTTTTTACTTACTTGATCCACTGCTGCCTTCACTACTTCATCCCTCAAACCTACTCATTCTTCTTCTACTGTATTTCTTTGCCCTATTCCTCTCAATTGTTCCCTTATGCTCTCCTTGAAACTCCTTACAACCTCTGGTTCTTTCAGTTCATCCAGATCCCATCTCCTTAAATTCCCACCTTTTTGCAGTTTATTGAGTTTTAATCTACAGTTCATAATCAATAGATTGTGGTCACAGTCCACATCTGCCCCTGGAAATGTCATACAATTTAAAACCTGGTTCCTAAATCTCACGCATCGAGTGGCAGCTCGAATTCTGCGTACGACGTCCCGTGTCCTATCAATTGATGAGTCATCGATAGGTGGGACGCATAATATCCGCTCCGCCCTGTGCCGCTGATTGCCCTCGCTAAGGTGCGTCGCGTATCGGGAGCTCTGGCTGCGATGTTCGTCAAGCATTTGATTGCGTCAGTCATACGTACTAAACTGCTGTTCTTCAGAATAAGCATTACCCCGACGCTTCCTCCGAGGTGTTACTCGTCTCCTACGTGGCGCAACAGGGAAAGCGCTTGTCAACGTTAGACTGTCGAACACCTTGTAAATTCGCCGCTGTGTTACACAGGTACGCCTATTACGGACAATACTGTACGCCCTGCAGTAGAACCTTTGTTGTGCGGGCTGCGACACCGCCTCACGGGTTTGTCTCTTGGTGGCTTCTTTTTTAGGTGCACTGCGTATGCTGATGATCTGATGTTACCTCTTCGTGACGAACGTGATGTTCGCAAATCATTGGATTGGTTAGCCACTTCGAAGCTTCGAGATGCCGTGTAAATGTACATAAATCAATGGTTTTGAACACTGGCGTGGGATGACACCTGCGAGGGTGGCACTGCGCGATAACATCCGTTGTCTCGGTATCGACTTCACGGACTACATCTCACGCACGACCACCATCAATTATCGGAGTCTCTTGCAAGTGCTGGGCTTGTGGATCTTCGTCTTCGTGTGTAGGACCTACATCAACGGACCGAATATGTTAACGTCTATCGGGCATCACGAATTCCGCACGTAGCGCAAACACTACCGATGCCTAAACACATAGCTCGGAGCATCGTGGCCGCATTCGGTTCCTTTGTCAGCGCTGGAATGATATTAAAGGTTCGATATTACTCCGTCACTCTTCCGAAAGAACGAGGCGGACTTGGCCTTGTCAGTGTTCACTATCGAGCAGTATTTCTCTTCGTTAGTTTGCACCGCAGGCTATGGCGACGATGACCGACCAGCCTCACCGGCCTACTGACGGATGGCCTGGCACCGTGTTCCCTTGACCCTCAGGTCAGACACGGGTGCCCTTTTCCTGCTTTGGCAGGCTTTACCTGGAGTACGGCAACCTCCCCGTCTCTCGCTTACCAACAGCCAGTCACCTGCCGCACACTACTTCGCCGCCGGTCGCTTAATGTCGTCGAATTGACGTGTCCTACCGTGCACTGGAACGTAGTATGGTGCACTGTCAACGCGGTGACGCTCGATCCTGGTGTACGTTCGACCTGGTATTCGAGGGACTCTCCATAGGACCCATCTTGCAGATTCGCCTTATGTGTGAACTGCAACGTCTAGAATAGAGACCAACACCGGCTCCATTGTGGGCCAGTGGAAGAGATCTGGTGTTTCGAGCGTCAAAGTCTGGCTCTCTTTTTACGTATGTCACCCTCTTATGCCGATTCCCGCACTCTACTCTACCTGGACGATGTTTATTATCCGAGGACGAAACACAACGCTGTCACGTAGATACAGTGCATGTACTACAGCTATTAAAACATCGATATCTAAGCCTCTTGTGGCGGTAATACAACACTAATGCTGTAGGTAGATAATAAATTTAAACAAATTTAAAGAAATTAATACAAATTTATAGAGATTATATTCGAAGTGAATTGGAAACACGATACTAACTCCCATCGGGTGCTAGAGCAAATTTCGTGAACAGAGTGGATGGTTGTAGTGCTATAATCGTTTAAATAAAGATTTATGTCTAGTTCATGTAATACAGTTATTCATATCTCAGCCTGTTATGGCGGTAGCATGAAACTAATGCAGCAGATAGGCAATAAATTTATAAAAATTTGAACAAATTATATTCGAATTGAAAGGAAACACCATACTAACTCTCATCAGCTGCAAGAATAAACTGTTAGAGCAAATTTCGTGAACATTCTCAAAGACGGTGGCGAACACACTTGATGGTTGTAGAGGTTCTAATTGTTTAAATAAGGACTTATGTCCAGTGCAAGTAATAGAGCTATCGATATCTTAGCCCCCTATGGCGGTAACACGACACTAATGCTGTAGGTAGATAATAAATTTAAACAAATTATATCCGAATTGAATGAGCAGGCTCTAGTGGAGGCAACACAACACTAACTCCCATGATTTGTGGGAGTAAGCTCTTAGAGGCAGTACCACAATCCTCTTGGAAAATGCACGTTAATTTCGCTCTAACTGCTTAATAAGGACTTATGTGTAGAGTTGAATGATTTGATGTAACATACCGACAACCTATATCTCAGCCTCGTGGTGGTAACACACTAATGCCGTAGGTAGATAATAAATTTAAAGAAATCTAATCAAATTTAAACATATTTAAACAAATTTATAAAAATTATATTCGAATTGAATGACAATATCATAATAACTTGCATCAGCTGCAGGAGTAAGCTCTTAGAGGAAAATTCGTGAACATTTGGCAAGAGCATGGCGAAAACACTTGATAGTGGTACTACCTCTAATGGTTTAAATAAAGACTTATGCCTACTTCCTAGGAAGAGTTGACTTAGGTTAGTGGAGATAGCCAATTCTTTCTCGCCATTTTTTTAGGTTAGTAGAGGTAGCGCAATTGAGCTATCATCCCTCCAAAAGCCACTATCTTGGATAACGGTAATCGTGTCATCAGCTAACATCAATCGCGTCATCAGTTGCCCCACTACTTGAAGTTACTCATTCTGAAACACTAAATTTTGAAAGTAACGTTAAATGTAATGCAAAAAAAGACGTTCAGTAACCTCAGTGTAACTTAATGCAAAATTTAGAAAACGGCAAGCATTTATTTTTGACTATTGAAAGATTGAACTGAATTACCTTTAAGCATATGAGAAATCGGTTTCACTTTTAAAATAACAACAATCAAATAAATACCAAGGTAGCAGAAGTCACTCTCTAAGGTTAATACAGAGTAAATGAAATTGCGCTCTCTTAATTTATATTGTTGTAGCCTACAGTCCTGAGGCTGGTTTGATGCAGCTCTCCATGCTACTCTATCCTGTGCAAGCTTCTTCATCTCCCAGTACCTACTGCAACCTACTTTCTTCTGAATCTGCTTGGTGTATTCATCTATTGGTCTCCCTCTACGATTTTTACCCACCACGCTCCCCTCCAACACTACACTGGTGATCTCTTGATGTCTCAGAACATGTCCTAGAAGTCGATCCCTTCTTCCAGTCAAGTTGTGCCACAAACTTCTCTTCTCCCCAATCTTATTCAATATCTCCTCATTAGTTATGTCATCTACCCATCTATTCTTCAGCATTCTTCTGTAGCCCCACATTTCGAAAGCTTCTATTCTCTTCTTGTCTAAACTATTTATCGCCCATGTTACACTTCCATACATGGCTACACTCCATACAAATACTTTCAGAAACGACTTCCTGACACCTACATCTATACTCAATGTTAACAAATTTCTCTTCTTCAGATAAGCTTTCCTTGCCGTTGCCAGTCTACATTTTATATCCTCTCTACTTCGACCAACATCAGTTATTTTTCTCCCCAAATAGAAAAACTCCGTTACAACTTTGTCACATTTCCACCTTCAGCATCACCCGACTTAATTCGACAACATTCTATTATCCTCGTTTGGCTTTTGTTGATATAATCTTTTATCCTCCTTTCAAGACACTATCCATTCCCCACAACTGCTGTTCGTAGTCCTTTGCTGTCTCTGAGGTTTGCCGATGACATTGAGATGAAATAAAAACTTTGATAGAATTACAATGGATTTTAATACCTACTCCGAATTTTTCTTTTGTTTCCTTCACTGTTTGCTCAATATACAGATTGAATAACATCGGGGCGAGGCTACAAACCTGTCTCACTCCCTTCCCAACCACTGATTCCCTTTCATGCCCCTCGATTCTTATAACTGCCATCTGGTTTCTGTACAAATTGTAAATAGCCTTTCGCTCCCTGTATATTACCTTCAGAAACTGAAAGAGAGAAAGCTTTTGACAGTGTTGACTGGAATACTCTAAGGAAAGGCAAACATAGGTTTCTAGCATTTGTAGACTTAATCTATTTTCTAAAATAAGTCGTGGGGTTAGTATTGCCTCACGTATTCCAATATATCTACATAATCGAAACTGATCTTCCCCGAGGTCGGTTTCTACTAGTTTTGCCAATCGTCTGTAAAGATTTCGCGTTAGTATGTGGCAGCTGTGACTTATTAAACCGACAGATCTGTAATTTTCACATCTGTCAATTCCTGCTTTCTTTGGGATTGAAATTATAATATTCTTCTTGAAGTCTGTGGGTATTTCGCCTGCAGATGGTAGAGTTTTGTCACGACTGGCTTTCCCAAGGCTGTCAGTAGTTCTAATGGAATGTTATATACTCCCGGGGCCTTGTTTCGACTCAGGTCTTTCAGTGCTCTCTCAAACTCTTCACGCAGTATCGTATCTCCCATTTCATCTTCATCTACATACTCTTCCATTTCCATAATATTGTCCTCAAGTACATCGCCCTTGCGTAGACCCTCTATATACTCCTTCCACCTTTCTGCTTTCCCTTCTTTGCTTAGAACTGGGTTTCCATCGGAGCTCTTGATATTCATGCAGTTGGGTCTCTTTTCTCAAACGGTCTCTTTAATTTTCCTGTAGGCAGTATCTATCTTCCCCCAAGTGATATAAGCCTCCACATCCTTACATTTGTCCTGTAGCCATCCCTGCTTAGCCATTTTGCACTTCCTGTGGTTCTCATTTTGAGACGTCTGTATTCCTTTTTGCCTGCTTCATTTTCTGCATTTTTATATTTTCTCCGTTCATCAATTAAATTCAATATTTCTTCGGTTACCCAAGGATTTCTGCTAGCCCTTGTCTTTTTACCTACTTGTCCTCTACTGCATTCACTATTTCATCCCTCAAAGCTACCCACTCTTCATCTACTGTATTTCTTTCCCCCATTCCTTTCAATTGTTCCCTTATGCTCCCCCTGAAATTCTGTACAACCTCTGGTTTAGTCAGTTTATCCAGGTCCCATGTACTTAAATTTCCACCTTTTTGCAGTTTCTTCAGTTATAATCTACTGTTCACAACCAATAGATTGTGTAAGAGTCCACATCTGCCCCTGGAAATCTCTTAGACTATACAACGGTAAGATACAACTTAAAACCTGGTTCCTAAATCTCTATCGGATACCTGCTAGTATCACCAGGATTCTTCCATGTATACAACCTTCTCTTACGATTCTTGAACCAAGTGTTGGCTTTGATTAAGTTGTGCTCTGTGCGAAATTCTACCAGGCTGCTTCCTCTTTCATTTCTTACCCCCCATTTACATCTACATGACTACTCTGCAATTCACATTTACGTGCTTGGCAGAGGGTTCATCGAACCACATTCATTCTATCTCTCTACCATTCCACTCCCGATCAGCGCGCGGGAAAAACGAACACCTAAATCTTTCTGTTCGAGCTCTAATTTCTCTTAATTTATTTTGATGATCATTCCTTCCTATGTAGGTTTGGTTCAACAAAATATTTTCGCATTAGGAAGAGAAAGTTGGTGAACGAAATTTCGTAAATAGATCTCGCCGCGACGGAACACGTCTTTGCTTTAATGACTTCCACCCCAACTCGCGTATCATATCTGCCACACTCTCTCCCCTATTACGCGATGATACAAAAGGAGCTGCCATTTTTTGCACCCTTTCAATGTCCTCCGCCAATCCCACCTGGTAAGGATCCCACACCGCGCAGCAATATTCTAACAGAGGACGAACGAGTGTAGTGTAAGCTGTCTCTTCAGTGGATTTGTTGCATCTTCTAAGTGTCCTATCAATGAAACGCAACCTTTGGCTCGCCTTCCCGACAATATTATCTATGTGGTCCTTCCAACTGAAGTTGTTGATAATTTTAACACCCAGGTACTTAGTGCTATTGACAGCCTTGAGAATTGTACTATTTATCGAGTAATCGATTTCCAGAAGATTTCTTTTGGAACTCATGTGGATCACCTCAGACTTTTCGTTATTTAGCAACTGCCACCTGCCGCACCATTTAGCAATCTTTTCTAAATTGCTTTGCAACTGATACTGGTCTTCGGATGACCTTACTAGACGGTAAATTACAGCATCATCTGCGAACAAAGTAAGAGAACTGCTCAGATTGTCACCCAGGTCATTTATATAGATCAGGAACAGCAGAGGTCCCAGGGCGCTTCCCTGGGGAACACCTGATATCACTTCAGTTTTACTCAATGATTTGCCGTCTATTACTACGAACTGCGACCTTCCTGACAGGAAATCACGAATCCAGTCACACAACTGAGACGATACCCCATAGGCGCGCAGCTTGATTAGAAGGCGCTTTTGAGGAACGGTATCAAAAGCTTTCCGAAAATCTAGAAATACTGAATCAACTTCAGATCCCCTGTCGATAGTGGCCATTGCTTCGTGCGAATAAAGAATTAGCTGCGTTGCACAATAACGATGTTTTCTGAAACCATACTGATTACGTATCAATAGATCGTTCCCTTCGAGGTAATTCATAATGGTTGACGTCGGTTTTCAGTAGGGTTTTGGAGCATATCCTGTATTCAATGATACAGGTCTGTTGTTCGTTGGATTACTCCTACTACCCTTCTTGAACACTGGTGCGACCTGCGCAATTTTCCAATCTGTAGATACAGATCTATCGGTGAGCGAGCGGTTGTATATGGTTTCTACGTAGGGAGCTATTGTACCAACGTAATCTGAAAGGAACCTAATCGGTATACAATCTAGACCTGAAGACTTGCCCATATCAAGCGATTACAGTTGCTTCGCAACCCCGAAGGTTACTTCTAAGAAACTCATGCTAGCAGCTGTTCGTGTTTCAAATTCTGGAATGTTCTATTCGTCTTCCCTGGTAAAGGAAATTCGGAAAACTGCGTTCAGTAAGTCCGCTTTAGCTTCACAATCGTCGGTAACAGTACCATCGGCACTGCGCGACGAAGGTATTGACTGCGTCTTGCCGCTTGTGTACTTTACATATGACCAGAATTTCTTCGGATTTTCTACCAAATTTCGAGACAATGTTTTGTTGTGGAACCTATTAAAAGCATCTGGCATTGAAGTCCGTGCCAAATTTCGCATGTCTGTAAATTTTAGGCAATCTTCGGGATTTCGCATTCTTCTGAACTTCGCATGCTTTTTCCGTTGCCTCTGCAATAGCGTTCGGCCCTGTTTTGTGTACCATGGGGGATCAGTTCCATCTCTTACCAATTTATGAGGTATGAATATCTCAATTGCTGTTGCTACTATATCTTTGAATTTGAGCCACATCTCGTCTACATTTCCGTAGTCAGTTCGGAAGGAATGGAGACTGTCTCTTAGGAAGGCTTCTAGTGACACTTCATCCGCTTTTATTTTGCGTTGGTTTCTGGTGGATTTGGAAGAAATGGCATTGAGCCTAGCTACAACGACCTTGTGATCACTAATCCCTGTATCAGCCACAAACACTCCAGAGCTAATAGCATCGTGACTAAGAGGTCAAGTGTGTTTTCGAAACCATTTACAATTCAAGTGGGTTCGTGGACTAACTGCACGAAACAATTTCGGAGAAAGCATTTAGGACAATCTCGGAATATGTTTTCGCCTACCACCGGTTTTTAACAAGTATTTTTGCCAACATAACGAGGGAAGGTTGAATTCCCCACCAACTATAACCGTTAGAGTGAGGGTATTTATTTGTTACGACACTCAAATTTTCTCTGAACTGTTCAGCAGCTATATCATCGGAGTCTGGGGGTCGGTAGGAGGAGCCAATTCAGTTGTTAAGTATAACCACCGCACATAGGAATTCGCACTGAGTACCTACTTCGGCTTCACTACAAGATAAACCACTACTGACAGACACAAACAGTCCACCACCAATTCTGCCTAATCTATCTTTCCTGAACACCGTCTGAGACTTCGTAAAAATTTCTGCAGAACTTATTTCAGGCTTTAGCCAGCTTTCTGTACCTATAACGATATCAGCTTCTGTGCTTTTTATTAGCGCTTGAAGCTCAGGGACTTTTCCAGCGCAACTACAACAATTTACAACTATAATTCCGACTGTTCCTTGATCCAAGCACGTCCTGTAATTGCCAAGCACCCTTTGACATTGCAGCCCATCCCGCACTTTCCCGAGGACTTCTAACCTAAAAAACCGCCCAGTCCACGCCACACAGCCTCCGCTACCCGTGTAGCCGCCAGCTGAGTGTAGTGAACTCCTGACCTATTCAGCGGAACCCGAAACCCCACCACCCTATAGCGCAAGTCAAGGAATCTGCAGCCAATACGGTCGCAAAACCGTCTGAGCCTCTGATTCAGACCCTCCACCCGGCTCTGCACCAAAGGTCCGCAATCGGTTCTGTTAACGATGCTGCAGATGGTGAGCTCTGCCTTCATCTCGTAAGCAAGACCGGCAGCCTTCACCAAATCAGATAGCCGCTGGAATCCAGAGAGAATTTCCTCAGATCCAAAGCGACACACGTCATTAGTACCGACATGTGCCACCACCTGCAGCTGGCTGCACCCTGTGCTCTTCATGGCATCCGGAAGGACCCTTTCCATATCAGGAATGACTCCTCCCGGAATGCACACGGAGTGCACACTGGATTTCATCCCCTCCTTAGCCGCCGTATCCCTAAGGGGCCCCATTACATCGCCTAACATTGGAGCTCCCAACTACCAGTAAGCCCACCCTCTGCGATTGCCCGGACCTTGAAGGCTGAGAATGATCCTCTTAAACAGGGCAGGCAGCTACATCTGGCTCAGCCAGAGACAGTGCCTGAAACCGGTTTGTCAGACGCACAGGGGAGGCTTTCGCTGCCTGCCACGCCTTGGAACGACCTCCCAATCAACCACAGGCGAGGGCTCAGCCCCACTGCGGGCAGCAACCGGGGCAACCACAGCGGCAGACCGATCTGGGGACAGACGGGACGAGGTTGACATCCCTGTGATACCCGAGCCCGGCTCCCCACAGTGGTGCCCATTGGCAACAGCCTCAAGCTGCGCGACCGAAGTCAGCGCCGATTGCAGCTGTGAGCGAAGGGATGCCAAGTCAACCCTCATCCGAACACAGCAATCGCAGTCCCTGTCCATTCTAATCGATGTTTCACAACAGTTACCGAAACACGAGAACGTGCCTAGATAACGCAAGCGGAACACGCAAAGAATATATCAACTAACCTGTACAAATGCCTAACGACTGCGCTACAATCTGCTGAATCAGTTTTGATATTCTTATGACACTCGATGATTGCATGGAAAGGAAAGGGACCCTGCATGGTAATAATGTGTGAGGACAATGCAACACAGGTGTCCTAGAAATTTTAACTTTTGCAAGTTATTATTCAGGTTATTCATACTCTGTGAATGAAATGTTGCTGGTTGATGCCTCTCTACACTACAATGTTTGTCAATTAACAGTCCTTCGATATTGTAGCTGTGCGGATGACAAGTATGTAGCCGACGACAATGCGGAGCTGCTGTTGCTGCTGCTGCTTGATGAGAGGAACCCCGAGTCGTCTCCAGAGCCACGGATACGTACGGGACAGGCAACAGCTGAAACTGCAGCTTCCCCCGCCTGTCCACTCCTACCGTGCTCTCAGTAATCGCAGGTTAACGAGTGAGGGATGTCTACACTGGCGCGAGTATAGGTACACACCGGGTCGGCCGGAGCGTTCAACAAACACTTCCGCACTCTTTCATGACACAAACTGCTCTGCCTCCCATCTGCACGCCACGCGACAGAGGCTCTCCATGCGCAAAGATAAACATCGGTACAGCTATTATCATTTCGTCTTTGCTATTGATACATCTCAATAAAGCTCCCTTGGCTATTACCCGGCAATTTATAATATTTCTATTATAATTACAATCAATTATATACAGTCAAATTTTTATTTAATACGTAATCGAAGTATTGATGTATTTAATTTCTGTAGTGCAGCATATAGCATCAGAATCAAGAGTATAGTGCAAGATATCAACGAAAATTAAACGGCGAAAATTTTGTATGTTGCAGACGGTACTTTGTCTGCATTTTTGGTGTTATACCCTCTATGAGACATGTGTATATTGATGATTACCCGGTACACGCCTGATCACGTGGTACTGTAGACATGCCAGAAAATGGAGAGACACCGAAATCCATTGCAAATAAATACATAAAAAACCACATTTAGACGTCAACTGCTAGGAGTCTCACGCGTACATCCGCAGGACTATCTCATGTATATATGTTTGAGGGAATCCCATCATTCCCAGAGTGACAGGTAGGTATTGCAACTCGCCGGACAATGATGTGACCGCCCAACATTCACCAAGCTTTTGTATGAACAGAAGGACCTCCACTTGCTTTGCCTGTAAGGTAGGACGATAATTGCCCGTGGATGATACTGAGGCCAAGAAGATTTACTAATCATCAGGACACAGTGGTTGCGAATGCTGAGAGATATCGTAAACCAACCATTAACCAGGAAAGGAATCCTTTTACATTGACAATTTTTTTGTGAAATACGTCTTTCTTTATGTGTGTGGCAAAGGCATTGCCCAACCGTAAGGGAAGCTGCTAAGAAGTAATTCTGCTGACTGCTTGTAGAATCCTATCTGGCTAATCAAACGTAAAGAAACGACCACGGTGAATAAAGTGCTCGGAATACTGCTGCATCCAGTAACTGACCTGTGCTGATATTTCGTCCGAGACTTCTTCGTAGCCGTAATATTCTTCACAGATGTCAGCATCTTCCGAATTGCTGTTTTATATTTTTTATTGAGGTCAGAGTATGTGTTACTCGATGCATATATCTCGCTTACCAAGTGGAATGGTGCTACGAAGGTAAGTTCACCCAGAGTTTCAAGAACTCTGAAGGAATTTCGTCTACTACAGCTGCCTTCTTTTGATTTATGTGTTTCAGTGCTCTTCGGCAGCTGCTGTTGTTATAACGTCAAAACTCAGAGACTGAAAAATATTCCCGTTACGAGCAATACTACCGCTGAAATGGGTAGTTTGAAGCGCGAGAAGTTGTCAGATACTACCCTACGCCTTGTACTGTACATGAACGCCTGCGGTTCAGCGGGGCAACCTCATGGCTGGATGCACGTTCCCCTCACGCTGCGGCATCCCGTCACACCGGTAAGCTCTGCGGACTGCCGTGTCTCATGCAGAAAAGGTATTTGGCTGGTGCATAAGTTCTAACGTAACACAGACGTTTATCAATAATACGTTCTCCTTCTCTATTTAAAACAATCCGTCAACGCTGGAGTACGTTTTATATTCCGCGACTGTGGAAATCACGTGGTTTTGAGGCGAAGAACTCGTCGAGCCATGTTCATAGAGCATCTTCATTGGAAAGGGAAGTTCCTTCAAGGTTGTATCTGTGTATGAGGACACCAGATCAGCTGAATAACGTGGTTGCGGAAGGACTCCCCAACACAACTCCCGTATAGTGTCTTCCCTCAGCCTAGCAAAATGCGGGTGGTCGTTATCGTGGAGCAGCATCACTTCACGCGGTCTTCCTCCTTGTCGTTCTTGGATTGCGTCTGCAAAACGTCGCGGTTGCTGAGAATAAACGTCAGCAGTGATGGTTACACTTCGGGGAAGCAATTCGTAGCGCACCAGATGCATAACATCATCTTTTGTAGATGATTACAGGTCGTTGTTCGGGGAGTTGCTGCTTTGCTAAGCTCAACCATTCCTTTCGTTTCCCTGTGTTAGCATTGTTGTTGTTTGCTGTCTTCAGTTCTGAGACTTTCTTGATGCAACTCTACATGCTACTCTATCCTGTGCAAGCTGCTTCATCTCCCAGTACCTACTGCAACCTTCATCCTTTAGAATCTGCTTAGTGTATTCATCTCTTGGTCTCCGTCTACGGTTTTTACCCTCCACGCTGCCCTCCAGTGCTAAATTTGTGATCCCTTGATGCCTCAGAACATGTCCTACCAACCGGTCCCTTCTTCTTGTCAAGTTGTGCCACAAACTCCTCTTCTCCCGAATTCTATTCAATACTTCATCGTTAGTTATGTGATCTGCCCATCTAATCTTTAGCATACTTCTGTAGCACCACATTTCGCAAGCTTCTATTTTCTTCTTGTCCAAACTATTTATCTTCATGTTTCACTTCCATACACGGCTGTCGTGCGGTAGCGTTCTCGCTTCCCACGCCCGGGTTCCCGGGTACTATTCCCGGCGGGGTCAGGGATTTTCTCTGCCTCGTGATGACTGCGTGTTGTGTGCTGTCCTTAGGCTAGTTAGGTTTAAGTAGTTCTAAGTTCTAGGGGACTGATGACCATAGATGTTAAGTCCCATAGTGCTCAGAGCCACTTGAACCATTTGAACCATACATGACTACACTCCATACAAATACTTTCAGAAACGACTTCCTGACACTGAAATCTATACTCGATGTTAACAAATTTTTCTTCTTCAGAAACGCTTTCCCTGCCATTTCCAGTCTATATTCTATATCCTCTGTACTTCGACCATTATCAGTTATTTTGCACCCCAGTAGTGGTACGGAGTAGTCATCGTCGGTGTTGTTCACGAGCCAAGCAATGATGCACATGTGGTCACCTGCTGATTTTGTGATTTTGGCTTAGGGCATGCGGCACCCGTACTCTTGATGTTTGAGCCTTTCCCATTACACTTAAATTCGTACGGTGGTGAAATAATTGCAGTTTACCACATTTACCAGCTCTCGAGTACACTCGCGTGGATCATTGTGGGTTCATGAGTGTGAACGACTTCCATCAAACAGCGAAATCATTAACGTCAAAACGATCCTCCTTAACAAGAGAAAACCACTTCCTTAGAGTTCTCTGTCCAATAGTCCAATAGTATTATCCCCACACACGGTGCAAATGTTTCTGGGTGCCTCCGCTGCTGTAGCCCCTCGAATGAACTGAGACCGTGAAAAATGTCGGAAATGTTCCGATTTCTCCTGTTTGTACTCCATTTTGTAGCGTCGACAGCTCCACTCACTATCTTCAGACACAATATTTCAACATGTAAACTCAAATAGCAACAGTAAACTAAAAATAAAAACTGACAATCGTTAAATAAACCCATAGCAACCTGAATACCAGCTGACAAAAAAAAAAAAAAAAAAAAAAAGAAAAAGCTGTGAACTTCTGCACCAGCCTAATAGATACATATTTTCAAGTGAACCTAAGATTTCAGACTTAAATTTTTTGTTTTAGAGCGATTGTATCAGGACGCTAATTATGGACAAAGTATGGTCACAAAATTTCGACATAATATTTACAGATGACTTTGACATAACACAAATCAATATTTTGCACATTTTGCGCCATTTTCTGGAGCATCTATGTTCCACTACATCCGCATTATGTACAAACCAGCAGAATGTCTGAGATTTATAGTAGTGTTGCAAAACAATACCTATGATGTATAAGAAAACACAATTAGTTACTTCAGACTTTTTTTGAGTACACCCTGTGGTCCATAGCATTCTACTTAAAGCTCCTAAAGCATCTCGCTAACACTAGGCAGATATGAGACATCGACGTGACAATTCTAAACACTGCGTATGACTTTAGTATGACAGATGTATCCCATCAGCAACGAAAGATTTAACTTTTTCTCAGTTACCCTGATTTATTTAAAGAAATTAAATCGTTTTTCGCAAAACTAGGCCTCACGCTGGTCTATTTGCTTCCTCATTTGGTCATATCCTACTCTTTGTTTCGAACAATTTATAGAGAATCATATTTTCGTTACAATGAAAAATTTGACCAATGAAATATACAGACAGCATTCCGCTCTAGGCAGAAGCACGCCAAAAAGAGAAACTAAAGTGTAGCCTGTATAGAAACAATAGCTGTTGTACGTTCTCGCTTCCCACCCCCGGGTTCCCGGGTTCGATTCCCGGCGGGGTCAGGGACTTTCTCTGCCTCGTGATGGCTGGCTGTTGTATGCTGTCCTTAGGTTGAAGTAGTTCTAAGTTCTAGAGGACTGATGACCATAGATGTTAAGTCCCATAGTGCTTAGAGCCATTTTTTGAATAACTGTTGTAGAATTAAGGAACATGTTTTATGTGGAAGAACTGCGATGTTTTTGGAAAATGAATATCTCTTCTATAAAAGTCAACATTGACTTATCAGGATGGCAACGTGAGAAGGCAGTATTGAATACTGAAAAGAATTGTCAGCACCATTGCTCTTTGCAACGTATGTGAGCCGTGACTGGCTGGATGGGTGCCTTGCTTTTTTTTTTTTTTTTTTAATCATTTGTTGTAGCCCAGTGGTTACCGCAATAACGTTGCTGTCTTCTCTCCGTGAGCCGCAGCAGTGTGTATCGATACTAGTAATGCTGTACTATGTCTGGTGTGGTGGATATGTTTTCCGGGTGTGCTGTGTGTGACAGTCGGTCCGTTGGGTCAGAGCAACGAGGAAGTCTCTGTGGCGCGTGGTCAGACCGGAGCCGCTGGCGGCGTGCACGTGCGGTTGGAGTTGTGAGGCGCTTGTTGCGAGGGTTACGAAGTTCGTCAGCCACCGAAACTGGACTCTAAAGTTGAGTGCTCACTTAACCTACTATCAAGCCTCAACTGCTATCACATCTCTTGGTTTGATCCTGGTTGTCACTTTCTGAGAGATCCACGCGAGCAACAACGTGTGTGCATTGAAGTCGACTAGAATTGCAGCCGTCTTCCTGTGTGGTGTTAAACTTCATTAATGAAGGAATGACTTAAATTAAGTGTACCAGAGGTATCTCCTGTGTTGTGGCCGTTGACGTTCCAGTGACCTAAAGTGGTTGTTGACGTAGTTTCTGGCAGTGTATTTTCCACATCGTGTTGGTATTGTACAGCACAGCGTGTAGTGTGACAGCTAAGGTGTTGGTAGTTTTGGGCGTTTATTCTCATTTGGCTTGATTGGCCACCAGTATCCGGAACGTTTTGCGATTGACATCTTGTTGTCGTTTTGCTGTTCAGATGCAGTAGAAGTGATGTTGTTGGTTGGTTCCTCGGCTGGCTTTTTGTTGGGTTGCCTTTTGATTAAGAAGTTGTCGGTCTGGCTGCCTGTTTCACCTAAAAGTGCGTTAGTTACTTCCCCAGGTTGGAACGTTCTGAGCGCCGCTCCTTGTGTTTTACAGAGTGATTTCCTTTTTAGTCTTAAGTACTGTGTGTGGCCTTCAGCGGAGTTTTTTCTTATTGAAATTTCAAGGCTTTTCTTCTTAGGCCTTAAGGCGTAAAAAAAGTTTCTTGACTGGTATGTGGCCTTCAGCCGAGTTTTCAGCCTTTTCAAATCAAGATTTGAAAATTTTGTCTAGGATTTAAGCCGGAAGAAATATTTTGTAGTTTTTATGTGGCCTTCAGCCGAGTTTTTCAGTTAAAGCCCAGACAAAGAAACTTCCAATTTTTAATTTTAAGACGTGAGATTGTTTGGGTTTCGTATGTGGCCTTCAGCCGACTGTTATGTGAAGCATTTTAGGATAAAGACTTTAGCCTATTTTATTTGAAATTCAGAATCTCTTCCTTTAGGCCTTAAGTCGTAAAATTGTTTTCTCCATGATGTGTGTTTTAATCTCTATTAAATTAAAAATTCAAAATCCTTGTCTTGCCCTTAAGTCATAAGATTGTTATTTTTTAATATGAGGCCTGCAGCAGAGTTTTACACGAAGTATTTTGAGATCAGGCCTTCAGCCTTTTCTAATTGAAAGCTCTTCTTCCCAGGCAAAATCCGTAAAATTGTTTTGTTGATATGCGGCCTTCAACCGAGTTTTCAGCCAATTTAAATTAAACTTTGAAAATCTTTGTCTCGGCCTTAAGCCGCGACACTATTCTTGATTAACGTGAGGCCTTCAGCCGCGTTATATGGGATAAAATTAAAGCTAAGGCTTTCAACCTATTTATATTGAAGATAAAAAAAATTCTGAAGAAGTGAAACCGCCAGAAGAACTCCTGTACCTTGCTTAGGCCTTGTGCCTTGGATTTTCGATGTGGCCTTCAGCCGATCTAAATTAAATCAAAGGAGGTCTTTCGTTAAAACCTTGAGAGTTTTGATTCTTGCTTGTCTGATTGTGTGTTTTAAGAAATAAATTTTGTATGTTGGTGTGCAACTGACAGTAACATATTTTGACCTCTTTCCACAAATATAACCGCATCCGCTCCGTCCTGCTAGCCCAGGGATTTCACTGGTAGCAGAGCGTGGTTACGTTTGTGTTCTTGCCATTTCAGTTACTGTTAGTTTCAATTTTATTTCTGTTCTGTGACACCACATTGTTTTGGGTGTTGATTGTTTCAGGTGTATTGTAATGGCGGTCAGTCAGAGTCCGGGGATCGGCCTGCTCAGAAACATCTTGTTTACGAGTTGGAAATAAGGCGCCAAGCTACTGAGGGCAGTGATCCGGATTTAGTGGCCCGTTTAGGTGCTGCCGTTTTTCAGCCGGTTGACGTCACGCCGGCGGTGTTGGGTGAGAGAGGAGCGGCCACTGAATTTTTGTTGAAGGCTGTTAGGGGCCTTGTGGACACTATTTGCGTTTTGGAAGGCACTCAACCTAGTGCCAGACTATTGGATACGGTGTAGGCCCAGTTAATGTATTTAACAAATCGGAAAGCGGATTTGGGCATGTTAGCTTTGGAAGATCACCATTAAAAATTAGCCGCCGAATTGGGCTCTTTGGTTAGTGCATTGCAGTTTAATGTTACGTTTTTAGATTTGGTGAGAAGAGGATTGAGGAGCGGAACTTGCTGTGTTCGGGAGAGGGCGAGAGCCTGCCCGGGATGGTACTGTTACGTCCTCGGTGAAGTTAGACGCAATGTTTGCCAAGTTGCCTAATCCTCTCGTGATATTACTGAATTAGTCGTGGAGCGGCTTGAACAGGTCGAAAAATTATTACGGTTGTCGGTTCGTCTTGAACTTTATGCTTCTCCCTTTCGTGGTTCCACACCAAGTAATTTTGTCACTGCCGTACCTGTTAGCTAGAAGTGAGTTGCAGAACCTCCTCTTCCGAGCCATGGCTGAAGTGTTCTCCTTACAGCAGTTCAGGGAGCTCGTCATTAGGCAGAGATTGACCACAGGAGTTCGAAAACCGCTTGAATGTCGTTACATTTGGGAGTTGCAGCGGGATAAAGAGCAGTTACATCAGTATGTGGACAGAGTTCAGACGGCGTCCTTGGCTTTGTTAATCGATTTGCCTGAACAACAGCCGCTGTCTATTGTTCTTAGGGGAATGCGCGTTGCGGATAAGTAGCACTATGTCTTCCGTAATCAGCCTTCAGCTTGGGAAGAACTCCGTGCCGCGGTTGTAGCGATATGGGCGTTGCCGCTTGGATACGATGTATGTCACGAAGTTAAGGGGCAGGCCACCGGCGCTGGCAAGGGAAATTCCGAAGTGTCTGCATCCGCTGAAGCAGTAAAACTGGAACCCCGGTGTTGTTTCAGGTGCGGCAGCACGGCTCACTTGGAGCTCTCTCGGATTCAGCCTCGCGCTCTCAGAGCCAATAAATGACGCCGGACTGGGCAGCTATCTCGTGATCGAGCCTTTAGACGCTGGCGTACCCGTGTTGTCGCTCCCTCTTCACCGCCCTCGCCTTACGTTTGTTCTCGAGTAGGTGGCGAACCGATCTGTGCTCTTTCCGATTCTGGTAGCTCATTTTCATTATTGTGCTTCGAGTGGTTTTTGGAAGTTGGTCATTTTACGAAACTTCGGTCGGTGCTTTCTCCGGTGCAGAGATGTCGGGTGGCCAATGACCAGGTGTTGCCTCTGCATGATTGGGTCCGAGGGAGTATATCGATGGGGGATTTTTCCTGGCCCTTGTCATTAGCCTCGGTCAAGGAGCTGCCGGTCGATCTAATTTTGGGATGTGATTTCAGTAAATACTGGGTTATTCTTGGATTATTCTGGGCACACCTTTTTCTTTAAGTTAGCTCCTTTGGAGAAGTTTCTACATCTACATCCATACTCCGCAAGCCACCTTATGTTTCGTTTTATAAGTGCGCTAAACGTATTGTGCATCGAAATGCAGATGCATTGGCCGTTCAGGATGTGGCTAATGAGTTTGATCTTACCCATCTCTCGCCGCATCACGCTTCTCAATTACTGGATTTGTTACAGAGTTTTCCTGAGCTTCTTAGTGATAACTTTAGTGTCACTAATGTTCTTAATTACCATATCCTTCTATCCGACGATAGTCCTGTCAGGCAGCCAAATGCTCCAACAAGGAGTTATTACGCCTTCTACATCTACTTATGCTTCCCCCACATGCCATGTTCCCAAGGATCAGGAGCACTATTTCAGACCTGTGGTTAACTACCGGGTGCTTGAACACTAAGGTTGTCTTTGAATGGGCCTCTGCCTCTGATCTACATAACTTTTACCTGGTTTGCCGGTACTAATTGGTTTACTGTTCTTGGTTTGAACCAAGCCTGTTATCAGATTCCATTAGCTGAAGAATGTAAACATGTTACCGCATTTTGTACTGATTGGAATCTGTTTGACAGAGTTCCTTTTGGTTTGGCAACTCGTTTGCTGGATAATATCCTTAGGGACTTGAAATTAGTGTTTGCCTATAATTATTTGGACGATTTAGTCATCTATAGCCGTTCGTTTCAGGACCATTTGGATCATATCCAGAAAGTTCTTTCGAGGTTTCAGGGAGCCTGGCTGACTGTTAAACCCAGTAAGATGACATTAGAAACGCAGCAGGTGTTCTTCTTAGGTCACCTAGTGTCAGGTCAGAGTATTCGCATCGAACAAGAGCGAACTAAGACCATACGGGCGTTGCCTCCGCCTACTGATAAACGCGGAATTTGCTAGGTTCATAGGCATGTTGAACTATTTTATCGTTTTGTCCCTAATTTTGCTTAGTTGGCCGCGACCTCAAACGAACAGTGCCGGAAGAGAGTGCGTTTTGAATAAGGACCTGTCCAGGAGCCCGCGTTTGAGTATATTAAGGCAGCTGTAGCCAATCCTCCATTTCTAGGAGTACCACACTTTAATAAAAGGCTTATTGTCCAAAATGACACATCTAATGCTGGTATTTGAGCTGTTCGAAGGTCAGACGCAGCCATTAGCTTACGCGTCTCGTCGGTTCACTGGCGCCGAACTTAAGTACTCCATCTACGAGTGCAAGGCGTTGGCCGTTTTGTTTGCATTGGAGAAGTATCACTTCTGCCTTGAGCATCGGGAATTTCAGTTAGAAGCCGACAATCAGGCTTTGAGCTGGGTGCTGGCTAGGCCGCGTAAAACTGGCCGTAGTGCCAGATGAGAGGTACGCATTTAATTTGAAGTTAAACACGTGAGAGACACTGAAAATATCCTAGCGGATGTCCTCAGCCGGTAGTTCGCCGAATCTACACCTAGTGAGGGAACCCGGGAGACAGATGAAGGCAGGATTGGGAGAAATTCCTCTTTAGTTTGATGTCGTTTAGCGTCGGGATCAGGACCCTATTTGGCTGGGGAACTGTCGCATGAGTATATTATTAACAGTTGCATTCTGCGTAAAAGGGTCGGGCATGCGAAGCAGTTAAAGAAGTTTGCCAGTAGCTCTGGTGCGCCCGGTTTTTCGGTACTTTCATGATTCGTTGGTGGGTAGCCACTTATAAGTTCCTAAGACTCTGAAAAAAGTCAAAGCCTCTTGGCCCTCCATGGAGCGAAATGTCAGAGAGATGGTATAGCAATATCGGCTGTATAATGTAGTCAAACCCAAGAATGCTCTTCAACAGGGTTTGCTGAGCTCTGAGCGCGAGTCCTGTCCTACGCACAAGCTCTATATCGATTATCTAGGACCCTTTCTTCGTACTAAGAAAGGTCATCGATACGTGTTAGTTATTATTGATGCGTTCTCCGGATTCACTTGGCTCCTTCCGAGCCGTAACGTCACTGCTACCACCACTATTTCTCATTTAACTAAAGTTTTCATTGTTTTTGGCCCCCCTAAGAAAATTGTTAGCGATAATGCGCCGGCCTTCCTTTCGGCTCCTTTCAAGGCGTCCTATTTTCAGAACGGTGTCAAGCATATCACGACTGCGTCGTATTATCCGCAGGCATGCTTTACGGAGAGGGTTAACCGAAACCGTAAATCCGCTTTGATTTCAGAAAACGCCTAGTAAGTGGGACTCTAGTCTTCCTTGGCTTAGTTTTGCTTTTAATACCACCAATCATGAAGCCTTGGGAGCTACTCCCGCCTCTTTGATCCTTTCCTATCCTGTTAATTCCCCTTTTTAGAACTTGTGGGGAATTCAAGATCTAGTTCCTCAAGTCATCAATGAAAACTGGAACCGTCCCAGACGTAATATACTCAGGGTCCATAATAATCAAGGTGAGCGTTACAATCGTAATCGGCGAACATTTAGAGGGAGGCCAGGAGATCAGGTCTATGTCCGTAGTTTCCCCAGTAGGCAGGTGCGTGTCGGAAATATGAGTAAATTTACTCCTCATTTTCTGGGGCCTAGCACCAATTTGCGCATTTTAGGCCCGGTGAATCTGCTGGTTAAGGATAACCATTCCGGTAACCAGTACTGGGTTCACCTTAGCCAGGTTAAATCCAGTTAGTTCGTCTGATGGTTAAGTAGCCCCCCTCCCCTTCCGGCATCGTGTTTGTTTGAGGGCGGGAGGTTGAGCCGTGGCTGGCTCATGTTATGCTTCCCATTAAATCTTGGTTTTGGTTGATATTCTGTGATTAGTCTCTCGCGGTTATGCTGTTATCCTCTCTCTCCGTGAGTCGCAGCAGCAGCGCGTATCGATATTAGTACCCTTGTACTATCTATGGCGTCGCGCTTATAGTTTTCCGACTGCAGCGCGTGCGGGTAATGCTCCGGTCCTTTTGCCTCAGAAAGTCTACAAGGAAGAGCTATGTGGTCTACTTAGTTCTGGTGCATACCGGAAGATTAACAAAGATCCTACTATCAAGGTGACAGTATGGACTGCTGCCTTGCTGAACGCTTCATCACTACCAAAGGAAGTCAAAAGAAGTACCACCGAGATATTATGGTCTTCCTAAAGTTCACAAAATGTCTAAGTATGAGAGTGTAGAGGTCTATGAGACCTATAACGAGCGCTATTGGTTCACCGACGTATTTTTCTGCCAAACACTTGGCTTCCTAATTAAAACAATTGGTAGGAAAATGGAGTCACCACATTCGTAATTCTATGGATTTTATTCAGAGACTTAACACGTCAAAACTAACTACCACATCATTATTATTTAGCCTGACGTTGCTGTCATTATGCACCGGTACCTTTAAAGGACTCTTTCTCTTATCAGCCAACATCTTGATAAGAACATTACGGCCTTATTTGAACATGTGCTTTTATCATCTTATTTCCAGTTTAATGGTGAATTTTATGAGAAGATTGGAGAGTTAATAAAAATTTGCTGGTTTCCAGCCGCGTCGGGTGGTTAAAATCCCACGGGCTTTCGACTGAGCTCTCCCCGGTCATTCTCAAGTGGTAAGACTGACTGCTGTGTCGCCGTGGCCGCGTCGTTATACAGCCGCACTGCTGGATGTGACGTCACTGGTGCTCTCTTCCACGCCATATATGATCATGTTTTCATACCGCGTCCATCGCGCCCGTTTTAACATCGCGATAGCCGGGTCCCAGGCTGTGCTGAGCTGCAAACATCCGTCCTTGTTGATGGTGTTTTCAGCGGTTTTTATTTCAATAGCTTCTTTTATGACGCTATCGCAAAATCCCTCCGCTTTCATAACGACAGATGTTTCGTCGAATAGAATTCGGTGTCCATTTTCTAAGGCGTGTTCTTCCACGGCTGATTTTTCTGGATAGCGTAGGTGTAAGCACCTCTCGTGTTCCTTTCCGACGTTGCTCTACCATGCGTACTGTTTGGCCGACGTAGTAACAGCCACACTGACATGGTATCTTGTACACTCCAGGCGTTCTTAGCCCTAGGTAGTCCTTCACAGGCCTTATGAGCTGACGAATTTTTGCTGGGGACCTGAACACCGATGAAATGTTATATCTCTTCAGGAGCCGGCTAATCTTTCCCGACACTGTACCACAGAAAGGCTAAAACACAAGTTTCTTGTTTTCTTCTTCGGTGGTGTTCTCTTCTCTCTTAGTTTGTTTTTTGCGTGTCGCGCCAGATATAGCCTGTGATACCTGTCCGTGGCTGTACCCGTTTTCCCGGAAGACGTTTCGGAGGTGGCTCAGTTCTAGTGGCAGACTTGCTGCGCCTGGGACGACTTTAGCACGATGGACGAGGGTATTCAGAACGCCACGTTTTTGTGCCGGATGGTGGTGGCTGAGAGCGTGCAGATACTGATCTGTGTGTGTGTGTGTGTGTGTGTGTGTGTGTGTGTGTGTGTGTGTCGGTTTTCTGTAGACACTGCGGCTGAGGTGCCCCTTGGTTTTCCGTCGAATGAGGACGTCAAGCAAGGGCAATGTACCCTCTGTCTCGACTTCCATCTTACACTTGATGTGGCCGTGAATGCTGTTCACGTGTTCCAAAATTCACGACCATGGGGCTACATGATGAAAGTGTCATCAACGTAACGCTAAAGGCAACTTGGTTTAGCTGGAGCCGTGTCCAAGGCGAAGTCTTCAAATTTTGCCATAAAAAGTTTGGCTATGGATAGAGCCAGAGGGCTTCCCATAGCCACGCCGTCCAACTGGTCGAAATACTGGCCGCCATGTAGGAAGTACGACTATGTCACTGTGTGCTTAAACAGTCCCACAATTGTGCTATCAGATAATTGTGAGAGGAGATCTATACAGTCTTTGACCGGAACACGTGTAAACAGGGAGACCACACCAAAACTAACCATCATATCTCCTTGACTAAGACACAGTTGTTCAATTCTGTTGAGAAAGTCGACGGTGTTCTTGATGTGATGCACACAACGACCCACATGCGGTGCAAGGAGGCTGGTCAGGTGTTCTGACAGTCTATAAGTGGGTGACCCAATGGTGTTCACAATGGGACGAAGAGGAGAATCCGGTTGTGGATTTCTGGTAGTCCATAAAGCGTAGGTGGTCTCGGCGCCTGAGGGAGCAGAGTCTTAATAACGCCCTCTTCCAGCATTGACTGTTTTAGAAGCTCTGATGTCTTCCTCATTATTCTTGACGTCGGGTCCCGTGGCAGTTAACGCTATATATCCTCTTCAAGCATTAACTGAATTTTGGCATCGTAGTCAGCTTTATTTAGAATGACGGATGCATTGCCCTTGTCGACTGGCAGAACCACGATGAGTGCGTCGTTGCGGAGTGCGTGAAGACTATTGCGTTTAGCCCTAGTCAAGTTAGACCTCGGTGGTTTAGATTTTGAAATGATGCGACACGTTTCGCGATGAATTTCGTCAGCATTCTCACTAGGCATCTTACGGATTGCTTGTTCAACCCCACTTATATCATCATAGACAGGGATCCTCTGAGGCGCTGGTGCGAAGTTAAGACCTTTCTTAAGCGCCGAAATGGCACCCGCATCGACCTCTTTCTCCGTCATATTGATGACAGTTCCTTCTGTTGATTTCCGTTCTGCACCGTGTTGTTGTTAAGATATCCACGCGAACTACCCTTTCTGTTTCTCTGTGGCCTTCTTTTGCTGTGGTGGCAGCGTCGACCCACTCAAAATCTAATTGTGAGAGTACCTCTGTCAACTGCAGATGTATAGCCAGCAGTTCGCGACCTTTTAAATCCAGCTGCCTCCTAGTCAAGTATATCGTTTCCCGCAACAGGGCAGAGCTGGCTGAACGGTAGATTCACCTGGCTGCCGAGGTAAATCGTGGAATCGCGTTCTCATCTCAACAGCGTAGCAGGAAGGCTACAGAGCTTAACAGGTTAGCCTTCTTCCCAAGCAGGTTCCCTAGGCGCCACGTCCCCCCCCCCCCCCCCCCGTAGAGGTACGCCATGTATGAATGCGTGGTTTCGTAACCATATGAATTAATAAGATTTTCTCGGGCTTCCAGCCACGTCAGGTGGTTATAATCCAACGAACTTTCGACCGAGCTCTCCTCGGCCACATCAAGTTTACGATGGAAGTCGAGACAGATGATGCACTGCCCTTGCTTGACGTACTCGTTCGACGGAAAACCAACGGGCACCTCAGCCACAGTCCCCGCAGGAAACCTACACACACAGATCGGTAACTCAGCCACCACCATCCGGCACAAAAAGTGGCCTTCTGAATACCCTCGTTCATTGTGCTAAAGTCGTCCCAGACGCAGCAAGTCTGCCACTAGAACTGAGCCACCTCCGAAACGTCTTCCGGGAAAACGGGTACAGCCACGGACAGGTATCACAGGCTATATCTGGCGCGACACGCAAAAAACAAACTAAGAGAGAAGAGAACACCACCGAAGAAGAAAACAAGAAACTTGTGTTTTAGCCTTTCTGTGGTACAGTGTCGGGAAAGATTAGCAGGCTACTGAAGGGATATAACATTTCATCGGTGTTCAGGCCCCCAGCAAAAGTTCGTCAGCTCATGAGGCCTGTGAAGGACGATCTAGAGCTTAGAACGCTTCGAGTGTACAAGATACCATGTCAGTGTGGCTGTTACTACGTCAGCCAAACAGTACGCATGGTAGAGCAACGTCGGGAAGGAACACGAGAGGTACTTACACTTACGCTATCCAGAAAATTCAGCCGTGGAAGAACACGCCTTAGTAAGTGGACATCGAATTCTATTCGACGAAACATGTCGATATGAAGGAGGGATTTTGCGATAGCGTCATAAAAGAAGCTATTGAAATAAAAACCGCTGAAAACACCATCAACAAGGACGGAACCCGACTATCGCGATGTTAAAACGGGCGCGACGGACGCGGAATGAAAACATGACTGTATACAGTGTGTTACAAAAAGGGACGGCCAAATTTCAGGAAATATTCCTCACACACAAATAAAGAAAAGATGTTATGTGGAGATGTGTCCGGAAACGCTCAATTTCCATGTTAGAGCTCATTTTAGTTACGTCAGTATGTACCCTACTTCCTCTATTCACCTCCAGTTGGCAAAATAGAAGGAAGGTAATGTTGACTTCGATGTTTGTGTTGACCTGCGACTCATTGCTCTACAGTACTAGCATCAAGCACATCAGTACGTAGCATCAACAGGTTAGTGTTCATCACGAACGTGGTTTTGCAGTCAGTGCAATGTTTACAAATGCGGAGTTGGCAGATGCCCATTTGATGTATGGATTAGCACGGGGTAATAACCCTGGCGAGGTATGTTTGTATCGAGACAGATTTCCAGAACGAAGGTGTCCCGACAGGATGACGTTCGAAGCAATTGATCGGCGTCTTAGGGAGCACGGAACATTCCAGTCTATGACTCGCGACTGGTGAAGACCGAGAACGACGAGGACACCTGCAATGGACGAGACAATGCTTCGTGCAGTTGACAATAACCCTAATGTCAGCGTCAGAGAAGTTGCTGCTGTACAAGGTAACGTTGACCACGTCACTGTATTGAGAGTGCTGCGGGAGAACCAGTTGATTCCGTACCATATACAGCGTGTGCAGGCACTATCAGCAGCTGATTGGCCTCTACGGGTACACTTCTGCGAATGGTTCATCCAATAATGTGTCAATCCTCATTTTAGTGCAGATGTTCTCTTTACGGATGAGGCTTCATTCCAACGTGATCAAATTATAAATTTTCAGAATCAACATGTGTGGGATGACGAGAATCCGCACGCATTTGTGCAGTCACGTCATCACCACAGATTTTCTGTGAACGTTTGGGCAGGCATTATTTGTCGGTGATGTCTTGATTGGGCCCCATGTTCTTCCACCAATGCTCAATGGAGCACGTAATTATGATTTCATACGGGATACCCTGCCTGTGCTGCTAGAACATGTGCCTTTACAAGTACGACACAACATGTGGTTCATGCACGATGTAGCTCTTATACATTTCAGTCGAAGGGTTCGTATGCTTCTCAACAACAGATTCGGTGACCGATGGACAGGTAGAGGCGGACCAATTCCATGACCTCCACTCTCTACTGACCTGAACCCTCTTGACTTTCATTTATGGGGGCATTTCAAAGCTCTTGTCTACGCAACCCCGGTACCAAATGTAGAGACTCTTTGTGCTCGTATTGTGGACGGATGTGATACAATACACCATCCTCCAGGGCTGCATCAGCGCATCAGGGATTCCATGCGACGGAGGGTGGATGCATGTATCCTCGCTAACGGAGGACATTTTGAACATTTCCTCTAACAAAGTGTTTGAAGTCACGCTGGTACGATCTGTTGATTTGTGTTTCCATTCCATGATTAATGTGATTTGAAGAGAAGTAATAAAATGAGCTCTAACATGGAGTTAAGCGTTTCTGGACACATGTCCACATAACATCTTTTCTTTATTTGTGTGAGGAATGTTTCCTGAAAGTTTGCCGTACCTTTTTGCAACACCCTGTTTGTCGAGGAAGAGAGCACCAGTGACGTCACAGCTAGCAGTGCGGCTGTATAACGACGCGGCCACGTCGACACAGCAGTCAGTCTTACCACTTGACAATGACCGGGGAGAGCTCGGTCGGAAGCTCGTGCGATTTTAACCGCTGGAAGCCTGAGAACATTTTATTAATTCATATCGCCGAGAAACCATGCATTCATACAAGATCGATGGTGTTGTCATGGGACGCCCCCTCTACCCTCTGGTAGCTAATTTATTCATGGAAGACTTCGAGGACAAGGCACTGGACTCAGCAAGTTTTAAACCAACGGTCTTCTGGAGGTACGTGGACGACACATTTGTGGTATCGCCGCACGGGATGAATGAATTACATCGATTTCTTGAGCATTAGAATTCCATCAATTCTAGTATCAAATTTACTATGGAAATATAAAAAGACGTTTACCTCCCATTTTTGGATGTTGTCGCTCGCCGTAAAGTTGATGGCACATTAGGACACGCCGTATACCGGAAACCAACGTATACAAATCTATATGTTCATGCCAGTAGCTGCCATCACCCTTCACAGACCGTAGGTGTTCTTAAGACCTTAGTGCATAGGGCACACTCTATTTCCGATAAAGACAATTTGCAACAAGAGCTTACATACCTTAAGAGCATTTTTAAATCGAATGGATTTTCCCCGCAACAAATTTGTAGAGCATTCAATGTAAAACCTAGGAAGAAGATATTAATTCTTTCAAATCTAGTACTTTTTTGCCGATGTGGGTGTATTCTTGAGAAACTCTGTATTGTGGTGGTCTTTCACCCCCCCCCCCCCCCCCCCCCCCCCAACGAAGACTGCTGCAGCTATACTCTGTGAAGGACGATTTACAGCTTCGTAAAGCGGGTGTGTATCAGATTTATAGCGGAAATTGTGAGAAATCGTACAGAGATCAAACACGCACCGTTCATGAGAGATGTGTAGAGCATCGAAGATACAAACGCTTATTACAGCCAGACAAGTCAGCTGTGGCCGAACATTGTCTTGGTACAGGTCATTCCATGAATTACAGTGATGTGAATATTTTAACATCCACGTCTTCCTTTTGGGAATCTGTCTTCAAGGTATAGAGATTAGAGCAGCTAATAATTTAATTAACAGAGATAATGGTTTTTAATTTGGACAAAGCATGGAATCCGGCTCTTGGGGTAATTGAACTGCAGAGAAGTCGTCACGGTGTCACCGCCGCTGATCATACATCGATAAGCGAATCGAATGTCTGTACGCCTTCGCCACAGGCGGTGCATGTATAAGCGTATTTCTTTGCCGCCGACCATCTCTGACTCGCATGCGCAGTACCCGCCGCGGTGGAGCATCTAAGGCCGCGCTTGGCATCTTGTCGAACACGCGATCTAGTGT
>NW_026062258.1:0-119221 GCF_023897955.1 Schistocerca gregaria
AGACAACGCACGCACGCACGCACCCCTGTCCTACGAGAAGGTGTGTCAACCGGGGTTTCGGTAGTCGTGTGTGTAGGGGACGGGGAGAAGCAAAGTGGAGAGTGCGGCACGGGCAGAGAGTGGAATTGGGGCGCGTTGATGTTGGGAAACATCCCCCAAGGGTTGCGGGATGATGTGGCGGTGAGAGCGGGGGGCGGGGGAGAAAAGAAAAGCGAAAAAGAACTAAGGAAGAGGAGGAGGCGTGCGTGTGCGCAGTGGCGGGGCCCCAAAGACCTGTCGTGTGGTGTCGGCCGAACGCGAACGCGAACGCGTGTGCGGGGCAGCGTCGGCACGGAGAGAGAGAGAGAGAGAGAGAGAGCGAGCTGGTCTGATGGGTATTTTTTACCCCCTGTACTCGAAGGACCGGATCTGTCCTTGATCCCTGCCTTCTGTCTGATTATGTTGGGTAACAAAATGATGGGATGATAGGGTCTCTTGGGTGTGTGTAGATGTTTGTTGTTTGAGTGAGTGTTATGGTGTTTGTATTTTATTTTTGTTTATCATGGTATGTTGTAGTTTGTGGTGTTTTGTCGTGATGGGAAATGTCGTTCTTGGGTCGGGTGGATTTTGTCCCAGATTTCTGATGAGTGGGTGGTTCGAATCCGTGGTTTGGTGGAAAAAAAAAAAAACTTTATGGATTTTTCTTTGGATGATTTCCGGGATTTTGAGTATGTTATGGTTTGTGTATATGTCTCGGTTTGTCTGGTACCGGCCGGCATCAGCAGCAATTCTGAAGTATTTGTTGTGCACCCTTTTTTTTACTCTTGTTATGTTGGTGTCTGCGGCCATTGACCAGATTTTCAGAGCCGTAAGTGATGGCTGGTTCCTATGACGGTTTTGAAGATTTTCTTTTTGGCGCGCATATTTATTCTGTTTCCTTTGATGATTGGGTACAGTCTGAATATTGCTGCTGCAGCCTTGTTACAAACGTGTGTAACATGGTCTCTAAATGTCAACCTCTTGTCCAGCTTGATGCCTAGATACTTTATTGTGCCTGACCATGGAAGATTGTTATTTCTGAGGCGTATATGCAGGTTAGGAGGTATTCTTTTTGAATGTGAATCGTATTGTATTGCTTGGGTTTTCTCCGCGTTTATTGTTTTTTTTTTTTTTTTTTTGGTTAGCCCATTTCTGGATGGATTGTAGGTGTTGCTCTATTTTTGTGACTCTATATTGCAGGTTAGAACTGCTGCGGTAGACTGCAGTGTCGTCTGCAAATAGTGACAAGTGTCCTCCCAGCTGTTTGTTTGTGTATATTGAGTAGAGAATGGGCCCCAGCACTGAGCCTTGCGGGACTCCAGCCTCTATGGATCTAGTGTTACTTGCCGCTCCTGGTACATGGACATAGAATGCTCTGTTGCGGAGAAAAGAAGCAATAATGTGGATGGGGCAGTTGTACTGGTGGAGCTTGTAGATAAGGCGTTATCCGATGTCAAGCAGGACTGCTCCAGTACTGTGTCTAATGTTTCTGGCCTGACATATGTGCTCGACTAGTCTGGTCACCTGGTGGGTGGTGCTGTGTTCTTCGCGGAATCGGAATTGTTGTGGGATGATTATGTTGTTATCCTTTAAGAATTGAATTTCTTCAGTTCAGTTTGAATGAGCTTTCCGAGAACCTTTCCAAGGAAGTTGGCCTATAGTTTTGCGGAAATAATAAGTCCTTGTTTGGCTTTGGTAAAGTGATGACTCGGGCCTGTTTCCAAGTAGTTTAGTCTGAAGCAAGCATTATATATTGATGTTAGATAGATAATTGATAGTTGCTGGAGGTAGGTGATGTAGTAGTTGCGGTTTGATGGAATCTGGGCCTGATGCCTTCTTAGGATGTGTGTATGTTTGTGATGTGATAAGATATGGGGTTTCTGCGTTTATTGGATTGTGAAAGATGTTCTGATCGGGGCACTTAGGATGCGGTTTTACCCTTCTGAGTACCATTTCCTGGTGGTCATCAGTTTCGTCATCTACCGCTTCTGGTGCTTGGAATTGCCTTTCTAGTGAATCCGCCAGTGCTTCAGCTCGGTCTGTGGGGTCGTTCCTTCCCCATGTAGATGTAGATGTTTCGTGTTTAGTTTACGAGTTTTAAGAAATTTCCAGAATTTTTCCTGGTCCCTTTCTGCTTCTCGTAACGTTTCCTCCCACGCCTCGCCTACGGTGGTTTTCGGAGCTCTCTTTTTGATCCTCCTGGCCAATTGCTCTGATTTTCGTCGGTCGGCTGGGTCCCTGTAGTTTTGCCATCTCTTTCTGGCACGCGCGGGCTGCGTTTGGCGCCTTTGGTGGCAACGGCCGGGGCAAGCAGCGGTGTGTGGTGTGGTGCGGGGCGGGCAGGGGCAGGGGCAGGGGCAGTGGCAGTGGTGGTTGACGGATGGCCTGGGGGCCGAAAAACGGGCCGGCCGGCGGACGGCGGACGGATGTTGAGAGAGGCGGCGCGCACGCGTCTCGCGCGGACACAGGCGCCACAGCGTTGATTGGAAGGAGGTGCGGTGCGGGGATGGGCCCAGGAAAAAAGACGGTCGTGGCCCCTGTCTTGGGTGCGTGTCGACGTCAGCACCGTCGGTGTGGTGTGGTGTGGTGTGGGCAGGGAGGGGGGGAAAAGCGGGCTGCGGGCTGCGGGCTGCGGAGGGAATGGTGGTGGGGAGTAGGCACACATGTGGGCGGGCGCAAAATCGGCCGGTGCCCGTAAACCGCGGCGGGGATATTGGGTGGAAAAGAGGGGAATTGTAGAAAGGAAAACAAGCGGAGGGGGCGAATGTGGTGGGGTGGGGGGACGGGCGGGGGCGAGGCGACAGCTTGCTTTTTCTTTTTCATTTTATTCTGTTGTAGTGTTTTTGTTTTTTTGTTTTTTTGCGTGTGTGTGGCCTTGGAGAGGCTGGTCTTGTCTGGCTTACGCTTTGGGTGCGTGTGTTGGTACTTTTTCGTTTTTTCTTGTTCTGCAGAGCAGGGGCGGGGCGGTGGGAACGGCTGGCTGGCTGTGCCCAGAGGAGGAGGAGACGCTGGCGGCGGGCCCGGCTCCTGGGGCTGCTGTTGCATGCGCTGTGCAAAGAAAGGAAGAGTGGGTTTGTTTGGCTGGTGAAGTGCATTATTTAAGTGTGGGCTTGCCGGCCTGGCTCCGATGCGCAGGTAGATAGATGCCGGCGGCGACCGCAGGCAGGCGCGTTGTGTGTACAGAGGGACGAGCCATGTGTTTTGCAAGCAGGACGTGGCGTGCCGAGTGGAGAGGAGGCGGCGGCTCGGCTCGGTTCGGCCCGGCCCGGCCCGGCCCGGCCCGGCCCGGCCCGGCCCGGTCCGGCGGTGCCGCGCTGTTGTCGCGGACGTGAGCGCCCCCTGGCGGGCGGGTGGTTGGCGGCGGCGTGGTGGACGCGTGTGGCAGTTGTGTGCACGGGTTGCTTGGGCGAGTGAGCAGTGGCTGGCGGTGTTGGCGCGTCGTCGGGGAGGTATGTGTTGCGGCCGCGTCTGCTGCGCGCTGCGTCGTTGTGTCGACTGTGTGTGGGCGTGGGCACGTGTGCTCTGCCGAGGGCGTCGTAAAAAAGTGGGTCGCGGTGTGCGTGCGTAGCCCGTGATGATGTATGTGCGTCGCGTCGTTGTGTGCGAAACGGATGCCGAGAGGTGTGTGGTAAGTGCGAAGCGCGAATGTGCGGCGTTTGGCGGTTTCGGTGTGTTTTCTGTTTTTGCGGCGTGAGAGTGGGGCTGGCTGGCTGTTGTTGGTTGCCTTGTGTGTGTAGGTTGATGGCGCGACGCGGAGGGGACGCCGTTTGCTGCGTGCCTTGCCTCGCGTGTGTTGGCGCGCCGTGCATGTGTTTGGGTCGTGGGGGCGGTGTTTTTGTTTGTATTTGGATTTTCATTTTTTGGCGTGTTGTGTCGTGTATGGCAAGGGCGAGAGGAGTAGTGCGGTAGTGGTAGTGCAGTAGTGTCGTTGCGGCACGGGCGTCTGGTGGGGCTGTGCGTCGTGGCGGGGAAGGTGTGTAGGTTGCGGCGATGCGGCGAGCCCAGCCCGTCGTTTGACGGTGTGCCGGGTGAGTTGCGCTGCGAATCGAGTGTGGCGGGAAGGGAGCTGCGTGGCGCCCTGCGTCCGTTGGCAGCAGGGGCTGTGCTTTTGAGAGTTTGTTTGATTTCGGGACGACGACGACGACGACGACGACGACGACGACGACGACTGGTTGGTTGGTTGGTGGGTGGGGTGGCGTGCGCGTTTGTCGTACTGGGCGAGTCGATTGCCTGCCGGCTGGCGAAAGGTGCGCCGCCGCCCGTCTCGCGCTCTGTGTTTTTTTTTTTTTTTTTTTTGTTTTTTTCTGTGTGTGTCGGCTGCGTTTTGTTTGCGGTGCGCGCGAAAACGGTGGTGCCGAAAGTGTGCCGGCGTGCCATTTGGCTGGTGTTGCGTGAAGAGCGGCTGTGTACGGGTAGTGGCTGTAGCCGTACGTGTACGTGCATCCGGCCCGGCCGCCAGCCCAGCCCAGCCGAGCCGAGTCGGGTGAGCGGAGGCCGACACGTGGTGGTGCTGTGCTCTCTCGGCTCGGGGGGGTTTGTGTGTGTGTGTGTGTGCGTGCGTGCGTGTCTCGTTCGCTCTCCGGAATCTGCTCGTTCTGCTGATCCCCGCCTGTCGGCGTCGTTTATTTTACTTATTTTTTTTTTTTTACCTGTTGTTTGTTTTTCGACGTCGTCTTGCAGTTTTGTCCTTTGCGGCGTGCCGACGACCCGCCGCGCGACCTTATGAAACCCCAAAGCGTGGCGTGGCGTGGCCGAGCCGCAGCAGCTAAGGGGGTGCGGCCGCCTCGACGCCTTAACCTCCTAAACTTCTTTAAGCCCCTTAACGCAGCCACCTAAACTAACGTAACCTAACCTAAGCTCTTAGGCCAACCCCCAAGTCGCCTTAACCTAACGTACGTGACCGCAACCTTAGCTTAACGCCTACGTTAAGACGTGACGTCACGTCAACGCTTAACCTAACCCTGACGCCTTCTTAGCCTAACCTGACGTAACCTAAGGTAAGGTAACCGTTGAAAGAAAGAAACCACCTTTGTTTTGACGTTGAGGCGTGTAAGGTCGGCTGTGAGGGCAGATTCGGTGTGTCTGTAGTTGGGGCTGGCTGGTAATTTATTTTGTTTGTTTGTTTATCGTTGTTTTGTTTTCGCCTGTGGCGGGGGGGTTGGCGCTCCGTCGGCCGGTGCCATGTTGCGCAGGCGGCGATCGTAAAAAAGTAAAAAAAAAAAAGAAAAAAGAAAAAAAATGTGTTGGAAGGGCTGTGGGTGTTGGCGGGCGAGGCGAGAGGAGGAGGACGGCCCGCGGCCGTGGCCCGACGGCTGCGGGCCGATCGGGAAAACGGCGGAAGGCGATGGGGCGGCGGAGGTGCGTTTGTGCACGGCCGTCATCGCCGCACGACTCGGCTCGTGTGGCTGTGGCGCCGGCCGCGGTGGCCGGGCTGCCGCGGCGACGGTGTGGGAGTTTTGACGAAGGTTTGGCCATTGTGGCGGGTCGTCGGCTGGGGCTGTGGGGGCGGCATTTGGGCGGGGGCGGCGATTCTCGGCGGGCCGACCCAGGCTGTGGCGCGCGGTGGCTGCAGTTTGGCCGTGGTTTGCGGCGCCGCCGCGGCGACTGGTTGGCGACCGTGGTGTCGGTGTGTGTAGCCCCATCCTCGGTGGTTTGAATGGCGCGGGTGGTTGCGGCGCAGGTTGGGGGCTGCTCCGCGCAGGCTGTCGGACGTTGGGCGGTAGCAAGCGCGGGAGGCGCGGCGCGGCGGCGCGGCGGCGCGCCGAGTGGCGGCCGCTCTCTCGGCCGTCCGCGCCCGCCCGCGACACTGGCTGGGCCAGGCGCGTGCGCGGCATTTCGAGCTGAGATGGCATCGCGTGCGGACCGCAGTGACGGAGCGAAGGGTGTGGCGGATCGCTGTCCGGCCGAGCTTGCTCGGTCGGCGGCCCCATCCGGCCCCCCATCTATGACGACCCGGCACATGGACGAGGTACATGAGCTGGATGACGATCCTGTAGTGGGAAGTCGTTATGCTGAGGTGGCTCACGCCACTGAAGCGAGTAGCGCGGGGGGGCGGTTGTCGTTGGAGTTTGCTCTGGCAGAAGCCGCTTCCTGTCCGCTACCTACGACGGACCACGACCAGGACATGGACACCGAGACTGGCGACACTCCAACAGCGTCGATGAGCCGTTATGCGGACCCAGCCTTGGCTGGCGAGGCGAGTGGTGCGGCGGGCCCGTCCCGCCCGCCACCTACGGCAAATCGGCGAACGAAGAGTGGCGCCAAGAAGACACGTTGGCGCGTCCTGACGACAAGCGACGGCTCACCGTCGTTGACGGTAGCGCGTGTTTTGGACGTGGGAGGGCCGCAAACACCCTCACCCACCTCCACCAAGACCACAGAAGCCGCCGCCAGACGACCTGAGGGCGACTCCAGCAACGACGCCCCGATGGTCCGCAAAAATGGGGGCGCAACAGCTGCGACGGAGGCCGACAAGCACCTCCAATTTCTGATGGGGCTCATCCCTGGAACTCAAAAATCGGGTAACCAGGCGGAAAACCCGACTCTGAAGCGCTCCAGCCGGAAGCGTCGTGCTGATACACTGCACGATGCGTCCGCAAAGCGCACGGCCGCCGGCACCTCCAGCAGCGTATCGGAAACGCGCACTATACAGAAGACGTCACGGAAGGGGACCAGGACCCCGCCCGAGACGGATGAAGACGGGTTTACAAAGCCCACAAGGAAACACACGGCCAGGGCGGTCGTGCTAGCAGCGGCAGCAGACGGAGTGGAAACTGCCAACAGATACAGCGGCCTCCCTGACGCAGCAGCGGAGGCGACCGACGCTGAGCAGCAGAAGAGGGCGCCCCCTCCCCCGCCGGTTGTCATCCGGTGGGAGGGCGCTTTCAAAGAATTTGAAACGATGATCAAGCAGGTGGTGAAGGGCAGCTTCACAACGCGGACGGCAGGCCGCGACCTGTACCGCGTCATCACGCGCACCGCGGACGACTACCGTGGTGTAATGGAACTGACGAGGCGTGAGGGACTCCATTCCTTCACGTACTCGTCGGAACCCATGAAGACACTCAAGGTAGTTTTCAGGAAGCTGCCCTTCAACATGGATCCTGGCTACCTGCGAGAGCTACTGGAGGAGAAGGGTTATGTCATCCGCAGCACATCGCGGATGAAGTCACCAAGGGACAACAGTGACATGCCCCTTTTCCTCGCTGTCCTGGATGACAACCCAGTTCATCGGAAGATTTTCCAGGAGAAGAGGGTGGGCAGTGCTGAAGTCACTGTGGAGAAACTGCGGCGCAGAAGAGGCCCTCCACAGTGCTTCAACTGCCAAGGCATCGACCACATTGCTAAATATTGTCAGATGATGCCGCGCTGCGTGAAATGCGCAGGGAACCACGCCAGCAGGGAGTGTCCGCTCCCCAGGAAGGACGCCCCGACATGCTGCAACTGCAAGGAGGCGCATGTCGCCAACTACAGAGGCTGCAAGGCCTTCAAGAGAGCAGCGGCCAGGGGGCGACCTGCGCCTTCCAGGCCTGTGCAAGTGGGCAAAAGTTTCGCGGCGGCTGCCGCTGCATCTGCGGCTCCGATGACGAGACCGGCCCAGAGACCACCCGCCCACCCCGCGGACGTCCATGGGAGCGGACGGCGGAGAGAGCAGCCAGCGCCTGCGGGCGCAACATCCGAGGTCCAGGGGCGCGGACGGCGAAGAGCGCAGCCAGCGCTGACCGGCGCACCGCCAGCCGCAGATTCCACGCCAGCCAGGGCAGAAAACCGGCGTGGCAGACGCGGAGGGCGGCCAAACAACGCCCCCACCGATTCGACGCCCGCCGAGCAAGTCCTGCCTCCACCGACGCAGACGACAGAGACGCTAGCTGCGCCCAGCGAAGCTGCAGAGCTGCGTGAAATGCTGCGCGAATTCAAGCAGCTCATACTACAGCTTCCGCAGATGATTGTATCTGCCCTGAATACGGCCAGCCAGGCCGCCACCACACGTGCAGCCCCCGCCCCACATCATGGCTAATACGCCAATACTGGGGCTCACCGTTTGCGTCTGGAATGCAAACAGCATCCGTGACCAGGCAGGCGAGTTTCGGCAGTTTTTACGTGACGAGGCCGTGGACGTCTGCCTCGTCACCGAAACCTGGCTGAAACCAGGTGTGCAAGTGCGGGCGCCGAACTTCCGGTGCTACCGCACCGACCGAGAGACGGCGGGCGGCGGAACGGCGGTGTATGTGAAAACATCGCTGCGGCACCACCCGTTCCAACTGCCCGAACTGACCACAGTGGAGGCGACTGGTGTTGTGGTCAACACCTCGGCGGGTCATATGAAGTTTGTCGCCGCGTATCGACCACCAGGACGGCCGCTACAACCGCGAGATTTCCACTCGCTGTTGTCGATGCGTGGCAACCTGTTCATTGGCGGCGACTTCAACGCCAAACACCCGGAGTGGAACTCCCGGGTGACGACCACTAGCGGGAGGAGGCTACTGCGAGCGGCCCAGCAACACGACGCGATAGTAGTGGGGCCGTTTGACCCCACACACTATCCCCAACGCGGCCGCGCCGACGTCTTGGACGTCGCCATCATCAAGGGTGCCGCACACGACGCTGTCGCGACCACGCGGGTGGCACTATCGTCTGACCACCTTCCTGTGGTATTCGATCTCGCCACCGACGGGGTCGCACCACCAGAGGGCCGCAAGCAGTACCGTAACGTCGACTGGGACCACTTCCGGGACCACCTAGAAGAGACAGTCGCCGCCATGCCTGACCCAGAAACCGAGGGCGCCGATGCCGCCCTTGCAGCATTTACGCGTCTGACGCACGAAGCGGCCGCAGCGGCCACGCCACGTGAACGCAGACGTCCACGGGAACACTCCAAGCAGCTCCCACCAGACATCCTCCAGGCCATCCGGGAGAAGAACCGTCTGTTCCGAGAGTGGCAGATCACGCGACAGCCGGCAACGAAGGCCACCATCAACCGAATGCGTCGCGAGATCAAATACGCGATTGAAAACCACCGCAATCGCGACTGGGCCGGCAGAATTGCCACTCTCAGGATAGAGGACGGAACGGCCTGGAGGGTGACGAAGAGTTTCCTGCAACAACGCCAACGAGTTCCACCGCTCCAAGTCGGAGGCATCGCCATCACAGAGCCTGACGCCAAAGCTGGCGCGCTAGCCGACGCCTTCGCCGCCAATTTCACGCCAGTGGAGGACGTCGTGGACGAAGAGCACGTCCGCCTGGTAGAGCGGCGCCTTCCTGTGTACTTGGCGCACAGAGACGAGGGCGACACCATCGCGGAGGTGACGGAGGACGAGGTCGCGCAACAACTCGCACACCTACAGACAAGAAAGGCGGGAGGGTGCGACAACATCAGCAGCGAGCTTCTGAAGATGCTGCCGCCAGCCGCTGTGCGGCAACTCACGAGGATTTGCAACTCTGTGCTCGGGACCTGCAGCTTCCCAACTGCATGGAAACATGCGGAAGTTGTAGCGGTCCCCAAGGCCGGAAAAGACCTGCGGCTGCCGCAAAACCACAGACCTATCAGCCTGTTGCCCGCAGTCTCGAAGGTCTTCGAACGGCTCTACGTCAAGAGGCTGTGGCGGCACATCGGGGAGGAAGGCCTGCTCCCTAACGAACAATTCGGGTTCAGGAGGGGCCACTCCACTCAGCAGCAGCTGCTTCGACTGGTTGAGCAGGCGATGGGGGCGCTGGAGCGTCGCGAGTACCTTGGGGCGGTACTCCTGGACGTTTCCAGAGCCTTTGACAGCGTGTGGCACGACGGCCTTGTGTATAAACTGCTTACACAGGGCCTACCGGTGTCGCACGCCCGCCTTATCAAATCCTATTTGACTGGGCGCACCTTCCACGTGCGCACCGACGACGGGACATCGACAGCACGTCACATTGCAGCCGGAGTACCGCAAGGGTCCGTCATCGGCCCCTTGCTCTACTCACTCTACACCGCCGACGTCCCGAAGAGGCAGGGCGTGCATGTCGCGCTCTACGCAGACGACACCGCGCTCTATAGCAAGAGCATCAACGCCAGGATGATGCGTCACCGCCTGCAATCGGCTTGCGATGTGCTTGGAGCTTGGGCCACCAAATGGCGGCTCAAGTTCAACGCAGCCAAAAGTCAGGCGGTGATCTTCACCAGGAAGAAAATTCCGGCCGACCTCCAGCCACTCAACATCATGGGAGGCCCCATCCCATGGTCGAACACCGGACGCTACCTAGGCGTCACACTGGACCGGCGCTTGACGTGGAAGGCGCACATCAAGGAAGTAAGGGGTAAAGCGCTTGGCAGATTGCGCTTGCTATACCCCTTACTGAACCCAGCGACGACCCTGCCCCCACACTGCGGTGTTACACTGTACCTAACATTGATCAGGCCATTGTTAGAGTACGCTGCTGTGGTGTGGGGCAATGCGGCCGACTCGTCAATCGCCAAGCTGCAGACGGTCCAGAACAAAGCGCTTAGGCTAGCGCTTCACCTGCCACGAGATTTCAGCACGGGAGAACTCCACAGAATAGCCGGAGTCCCGCTGCTCAAACACCGATTCCGGCAAGCGGCGCATCGATTTTATGCGGCCGCGAGGACTTCGGAGAACGACCTCGTCCGCAACCTGGGCAACCAGGTGCACTGGCTCCCGACCACAAGGTGGCCAGATCTGTTGCTGGCGTAAATATACGCCGCAACACGAGCTAGAAGAAAGAAAAGAAACAACGCAACCGAGACGAAGATCCAGAAAAAGAGGAAAACAACAATCAAACCAAGATAGAAGTAGGAAAGGCGTGATCCGCTCACCCTACAACACACCAGAGCATGGAGCTCTGTGAATTTGCGAGCGAGCGAGCGAGCGTGCGCGGCTATTCTCTGCTGCGCGCCCCTCGCTGTTGTGCGTCGTCGAAGGAGAGAAGGAAGCGAAACCAAGGGGAAAAAAAGAAAAGAGAACAGGCAAAAGATGGCAGACCAGGCGGCTACGAACGAGACTGCCGCGGCACCCGCCGCCACCGGCACTACGAAGAAGGCCAAGTCTGCGTCGTCTGCGAAGAAGCCGCGCGCCAAGCCTGCGCACCCGCGCACCTCTGAGATGGTGACGGCCGCCATCAAGAGTCTGAAGGAGCGCGGCGGGTCGTCGCTGCAGGCGATCAAGAAGTACATTGCCGCGCACTACAAGCTGGACGCGGAGAAGCTGGCGCCCTTTATCAAGAAGTACCTCAAGTCGGCCGTCGTGGCTGGCGAGCTGGTGCAGACGAAGGGGAAGGGCGCGTCGGGCTCTTTCAAGCTTGCCGGCGCCGGCGGCGGGGCGGCCGAGGGCGGCAAGGCTCGTGGTGGCGGCGGTGGTGCGAAGAAGAAGCGCGCCGCTCCGGCCAGCAAGGAGAAGAAGGGGGCCCGTGCGGCCGGCGCAAAGAAGGCTGGCGGCGTGAAGGCGGCGACCGGTCGGAAGGCGGGCGCCGCCAAGAAGGCGTCTGCGGCGTCGGCCGCTCCCGCGGGTGCGAAGAAGGCGGCTGCGGCCAAGCCGGCCAAGGCCAAGTCGCCGTCGAAGGCGAAGAAGGCCGCCAAGGTTCCGACGAAGAAGCCGAAGGCGCCGCGCCCGAAGAAGGCGACGGCGACGCCGTCTAAGGCGAAGGCTTCGCCCAAGAAGAAGAAGTAAAAAGGGCAGGGAAGGGTTGGCGGTTGACACCGTCGCCTGGTGGCCGGCGCGCAACCAGAGGCTGTCGCGCGGTCCCGGACAAAAACAAAAACGGCCCTTCTCAGGGCCATCAAAGCACGTCGGGAAGGTGTTGATTGTCGTGTCGTGGTCGGTCGGTTGCCTTGTCTGTCTGTCTTGCTTGCTGGCGTTTGTTTGTTTGTTTCATGTGTGGATGGTGTTTGCGTGCCGCGGTGGTTGGATTGTGGGGTCGTTGGCGGGCGTGGGCGGCGGCGCCGCGGTTGGTGTTACATAAAGTGTATTTTACTTTTATTATTTTTACCTATTTATTTTGCGCCGCGTTTGTTTGTTTGTCTTGGTGGTGGTTTTGGAATAGTCTTTTTTGCTTTGCTTTGCTTTGCTTTCCGGGCGTCACGTTTTGTGCCGTGGCCTGTGTGGGTGGCGCTATTGACGCTTGCGACTTGGCTCGGCCGGTGCGGTGCTTTTTTTTTTTTTTTTTTTTTTTTTGGAAACGGCGGCGCCGGGCCGGGCCGGGCCGGGGGTGGGACGACTGGACTGGACTGGAGAGTGAGTGGGGAACTAGTCGTTGCGACCGACAAAGTTTTGCTCGCGACGGAGAGACGTTAGTGGCCCTGAAAAGGGCCGTTTTGTTTGTTTGGCGGTGTGCGGGTTTAGGCGCGCTCGCCGCGGATGCGGCGCGCGAGCTGGATGTCCTTGGGCATGATGGTGACTCGCTTGGCGTGGATTGCGCACAGGTTGGTGTCTTCGAAGAGGCCGACGAGGTAGGCCTCGCTGGCCTCCTGCAGGGCCATGACTGCGGAGCTCTGGAAGCGCAGGTCGGTCTTGAAGTCCTGGGCGATCTCGCGCACTAGGCGCTGGAATGGCAGCTTGCGGATGAGCAGCTCTGTGCTCTTCTGGTAGCGCCTGATTTCTCGCAGGGCGACGGTGCCCGGCCTGTAGCGGTGGGGCTTCTTGACGCCGCCGGTGGCGGGCGCGCTCTTCCTCGCCGCCTTGGTGGCGAGCTGTTTGCGCGGCGCCTTTCCGCCGGTGGACTTGCGGGCCGTTTGCTTTGTCCGGGCCATGGCTACTGCGGATGCGGATGCGGCGTGGAGGATATGCGTGCGCGACGGCGTCCGGTGCTGCCTTGACAACGGGCCCGCGCGCCCCGGGTGCTGCGCTTATATGCCCTCGGTGCGCGGTGGTGGGGGGAGGGGAGGGCGGGCCGCGGGGCCCCAGAGTCTATATAGGGGGGCGGCGCGCGCGCTGGGCGCCACAACCGTAGCCGACTCGCTAGCGCCGGGTGAGGAGCTTGCCTTGCTTTCTTGTTTTTTATATTATTGTGGTTGAGACGCTTGAAGAAGAAGAAGAATGACAGGCCGCGGCAAGGGAGGAAAGGGGCTCGGCAAGGGTGGCGCCAAGCGGCACCGCAAGGTGTTGCGCGACAACATCCAGGGCATCACGAAGCCCGCGATCCGCCGCCTGGCGCGCAGGGGCGGCGTGAAGCGCATCTCTGGTCTGATCTACGAGGAGACGCGCGGAGTGCTGAAGGTGTTCCTGGAGAACGTGATCCGCGACGCGGTGACGTACACTGAGCACGCCAAGCGCAAGACTGTGACGGCCATGGACGTGGTGTACGCCCTGAAGAGGCAGGGGCGCACCCTGTACGGTTTCGGCGGTTAGGCGGTGTGAGACCGAAGGAAGGAAAGAGAGAGATTGAGAAACGGCCCTTTTCAGGGCCACCACAGTGTTCGGAAGTTGAAAAGTGCGAAAGAGTCTGTGTTGCTGGTTTTTTCTCTTTTCCTTTTTAGTCTACTTGGCCTTTTAGTTTTGTTTGGAGGGTTTTTTTGACGTGGTGTGCGGTGCGGTTGGGAGGGAAGGAAGCGTGCCCTTGCGTTGTGTGAGCTCCTTCCTTCCTTCCTTCCTTCCTTCCCCTCCCTCTTTGCTTGTATGCTTCTTGTCGGTGGATGGGCTGTGTGTTGCGGCGCGGCTGAGTGCCGAGGGGTTATTTTTGAGGTGTGTTGTTGTGCGCCACGTGTGCTGGTTAATGGTCGCGAGACTGTGCGTGCGTGGAGTTGAGTGGAGGAGGTGGCCAAGTACGTGTGTACAAGATGGCGGCGCCTGTGTGTGTAAGAAGGAAAAAACCGTACACAGAAAGAGAGAGAGAAAAGTGGTGCGACGAACGACTGGAATTCTGCTTTGGACGTAGGTTTGTGTGGTGGCCCTGAAAAGGGCCGATTGTGTTTTGTTTTTTGAGCCGAGGCGGCAAATGGCGCGCTGCGTGCCAAGGGAGCACGCGGCGGTTGCCGATTGCGCTGTCTCTCTTTTAGGCCTTCTTCTCGGTCTTCTTTGGCAGCAGGACGGCCTGGATGTTGGGCAGGACACCTCCCTGTGCGATGGTGACGCCCGACAAGAGCTTGTTGAGCTCCTCGTCGTTGCGTATGGCGAGCTGCAGGTGGCGCGGGATGATGCGCGTCTTCTTGTTGTCGCGGGCCGCGTTTCCGGCCAGCTCGAGCACCTCAGCCGCGAGGTACTCCATGACGGCGGCGAGGTAGACGGGCGCCCCGGCGCCGACGCGCTCGGCGTAGTTTCCCTTGCGCAGGAGGCGGTGGATTCTGCCGACCGGGAACTGGAGCCCAGCCCTGCTTGAGCGGGACTTTGACTTGCCCTTGACTTTGCCTCCCTTTCCGCGTCCGGACATGGCGATGGGCTAGTTTGGAAAGAAGCGAGAAAGAAAAGCACAACGCCCCAAACGGTGCGAGCCGCAGCGAGTCGAGCAGCGGAGTGCGTGCCGGCGCCGGCGGGGTGGGGGTCCTTTATGGGCTCGGGTGCGGCGGCCGGTTGCGCGCGCGCCCCATTGGTCGGCGGCCGCAGCAGGGCGAGCTGGTAAACGTGCGGCGGCGGCGTGCGGCGGGTGCCATTCCGAGGTGGGACTGCTAAGCGGACGGACGTGCGTCTACCTGTGCTCCGCGCCGCTATTGTGCTCCCAGCCCTGGAAATACCCACCGCGCGCTCTCGCCGCCTTTGTGCAGAGCTCGCCTCGTTGCTTGCTTCTCGTGTGCTTGGTCGCCGCCTTGCGTGCTCGCGCAATAGCTTCGTGCTTGGTCGTATCGTCGGTGCTGGCGGTCCGCGCTGTGTTCTGGATTTCCGGACGTGGTCGGGTGTGCGTTATCGGTAAAAAGCAAAATTGTCGTTTCTGAAAAGCAAAAGTCGTCTTGCACACTCGGCGCGGACGGGGCTCTAGACCACGTGGGCGCTCGCTCTGACATGGGATAGACCGTGAAGAAAGAGGAACATCACGCCTCGAGTAGGTGAATATAAATAGTCGAAATTGTTCGAGAATTTCTGTGCCATAGGTGTTAGGGAAGCTGCAGTCCAGGGACCCGCCGAGCCACATAGTCAAACAGACTGACTGTGAGGCCCTTGGTGGTATCCCGCGCCTGCTAGGTGTAGGGAAATTTTTCCACTGGCGCGGAAATTGTCGAAATATAGGCTTCCCTATCTGAAACCTTATAACATCGAGTAGGTGCCCGCCATGGCGGACACACGTGATCCAACCTCTGTCAGCGTCCCTCATGGAGTGCAGCCACACGACAGTTCACTTCCACCATCGTCATCATCACTTTCACATACTTCAATTCATCCCCCCTCATCACCTTCCTCGTCAGACACTAGCTGTGACTCTGACCAGCTTGTCATAGCCACAGACAGCGACTCGGGCTCGGTCTCCTCATTGACCGACCCTGAAGTCAGACGTAGCGAAAGGCTACGTAAGATCAACTCTGGGCAGCCCCCGCAACCCGCAGCCGCGGAGAAACTCCGGGCGCGCGAAAACCAGAGCGTGGTTTCAAATGCGCAAGACGCAAAAGTACGACAACCACCACTAGACCAGCAGAAGCAACATCAACAAAAGCAGGTGGATCACTCAACTGCGACCGCAGATGCGTCCAATAATCAAAAGCAAAATCAAATTGCAGGCGTCGGAACGGTGCAAGGCGCTCAAAACACAACGGTGCCCCCAGCAATGACACAAACTCAGCGCCAGCCCAGAGGCAGAAGGGTGCCCCCGATAACGGTTTTTGAGACCAAGGGGTACACTACCCTCATCGGTCAGATACAAGGGAAGCTGAAAGGAGCACTAAGCACATCCTACAAGGGTGACAGCATCGTATACCAGGCTACAAATCCCGAGGACTTCCATTTCCTCAAAGAAGAATTTCGAAAACGGAAAATTGAATTCTTCACATACAGTGACGACCCGAAGGGGACACTTAAGGTCGTCATTAAAAAGCTCACTCCATACTGGACCACAGACGATGTCAAAAACGCCCTAATTGAGAAAGGGTTTCAAGTGCAGGACGTGTTTCAGCAAACGAAACCGCAGACCATTGTAAACGAATACGGCGAAACAGTCTCGGCTCCCAGAATAAAAACGGCCAATTTTCAAGTGAATCTCCTGAACACTGCTGAGGCCCGCAAAATATTCAAAGTTACACATCTGCTACACATGCAGGTCACGGTGGAGCTATACAAAAGACCAAACGGTCCGACGCAATGTTATCTGTGTCAACGCTTTGGGCATGGGGCGTCTCAGTGTGAACTTAGACCCCGCTGCGTGAAATGCGCCGGGCCACACCTTTCTGGGGCCTGCACTAAAAAGCCCGACGCGCCAGCAACGTGCGCAAACTGCGGGGGCAACCATCCAGCCTCCTTCAGGGGCTGCTCAGAGCGAGAGCGGATCGTCCAGGCCTGGGAACGAAGACGAGCACCCCCATCCAGCAGACATGTCCCACCAACCACCACACCGCGAACAGCAGCGGCAACAAAACCACCCCCGCCACCACCTGCGGATACACCACACTCCTCCCCTCCACCAAAACAAACTCAGGTGGGAACAAATACATTAGAAACTCCCTCAACACCACAGGAAGCAGTTGCATCCTGTTCCCCACCACCGGAGCGATCACCGCCCCAAGCACAGCCCACGCTCGCCGAAATAGTGAGAACAGGGCGCACCCCACCAAACTCCCCTAAAACAAAGCCCACAATCCCGAAACAACAACCTGGCAGAATCCTGCCCTCCAAGGTGACTCTACATCCGCCGCTGACCGCACCTCCCCCCAGCACCTGTGTTCTAAAGGAACAGACAAGTGCGACACCTCTCCCCTCAACCTCTGCAGCGACTGAGGCTGCCCCCCCACTAGCCAGTCATTCAATGGCAACCGCCACAGAGCCCCCAACTGCTCCTGCGGTGACAATTCAAACCAACATCGCCAGTGACAACACCACTGCCCAGCAAAGCATCACAGAGGACTCACAGGTACAAACACCTCAAATTTTATCACAAATCTGGCAGTTTGTCAAAAACCTTCTCCCTCAAAATTTTGTTACCAAAATCACACAGATTATAAATCAGTTCTTAGCAGCCCCAGATCTTCTCAGTAAAGTGACACTAATTATCACAAACATCTTGCCCCTGCTCCTAAATGGCAAATGAAAACCAGCACATCACTATCGCCATCTGGAACGCTGACGGTGTTTCCCACGACCGATTCGAGCTCGAGATGTTCCTCGATGACCATGGGGTGGATGTGGCACTCCTAAACGAGACCCACCTAACCCCTGATGAGAGCTTTCGAGTCCGAAATTATGTGTTGGCCAGAAATGACCGCCCTAACAGACCAGGTGGCGGTACAGCCATTCTCATTAAAAATCGAATATGCCACAGGGTAATACAAACGCCACCACTCATAAACACAGAGGCAACAGCAGTCGAAGTTATTCTTAACAACCACCCCACACTCCTGGTGGCGGCATACCACCCACCCCAAGCGAGACTGTTTCCCAGTGACCTGGACGATCTCTTGGACATAAACCACAGAACCATAATAGGAGGGGACCTGAATGCCAAGCACAGGGCATGGGGATGTCGTACTACAAACACAAGTGGCAACAAACTACTGAGATACCTTGATAACCATCCAGCAGTAAGGGTTGTCTCAACTGATGAGCCTACTCATGTTCCCTATGACTCCAGGTGCCTGCCTGACAAATTGGACATATTCCTCTTAAAAAACGTTAACCTCAACACAACGACAGAGGTAATCAACAGCCTAAATTCAGACCATAGCCCTGTTATTCTAAGATTTCAGGGTGACCAAGACATTCCAAGTAACAGAATAATTACAACTTACAACACAAATTGGGCGAGGTACAAGGAACTGGTCACTCTACACATACCTGACCAGGCTCCTGACATGCAGACCCCAGAAGAAATCGACCAGGCTATAGCAGAATTAACCCAAATCATCACGACGTGTGGGGAAGCATCAACCATCAAAATAACGCACAACAGCGGACGGAGCAACCTGCCCCCAGACCTTGCGCAACTAATTACGGACAAGAACAGAACGCGCAAGAGATGGCAAACTTTTCGTGACCCCCAAGACAGGAGACGCATGTTTAGGATGGCCAGGGAAATCCAGACCAGACTTAAACTGCTACGAAGTGCTAGATGGGAACAAAGCCTGCAAACAGCAGAGCAAAATCCCGAAAAATTCTGGGGAATCATCAGATCCAGACGACAACCCCAAAAAGCCAGCAGACCACTTCATGGGCAAAACGGTTTAGTCTATACCCCACACGACAAAGCAACCGCCATGGCAAACACGCTCGAGCTGCAGTTCCAAGAGAATATAATCGATGAAGACGAGGAAGAAGCAGAAGCCCTGGAGCGCAGAGTTGAGCGTCACCTACATCGAACACTTCGTGCCAGACCAGTCACCAACTTTGTGCCGACCACTGAACGTGCAGTCTCTGTTCTCATCAGGCGAATCGGCAATGCAAAAGCCCCCGGTCCCGATAACATCAAACCCCCCTTTCTTAGAAACCTTCCTCAACCTGCTATCTCTCACCTTACAGCCATCCTAAACAGTTGCCTCTCCATACAATACTTCCCTTCAGCCTGGAAGGTTGCAAAAGTTATTTCCATTCCAAAGCCCAATAAAGATCAGTTATTCCCGCAAAACCACCGCCCTATCTCCCTACTATGTCATCTCTCCAAACTTCTCGAAATTCTTATACAAAACTCCCTACTCCAGTTTCTATCCATAAACAACATCATCATCCCTGAACAATTTGGTTTTCGTGCTGGACATAGCACTGTACAGCAAGCCATTCGCCTGGTGGAGCATGTCTGCACGGAGAAGAGCCAGGGCAACAGCACCGCAGCTATTTTCTTGGATATTGAAAAGGCTTTTGATCGTGTTTGGCATGACGGCTTGCTATATAAGATCTCCAAACTCAACTGCCCTCTCCACCTGCTGAAAATCATTCAGTCTTTCCTCTCTGACAGGAAATTTTACTCATACATAGAAAAGGCAAAAAGTGGCATGAAACTCATAGAAGCAGGTGTCCCACAGGGATCTGTGCTTGGCCCCCTCCTATATCTTCTGTATACAAATGACATCCCGAAAGAGCCGGGTGGCAACATAGCCTTATATGCTGATGACACAGCACTCTATCTCAGTGGCAGAAACATTAATTACCTAGCCTACAGCCTACAACGACATCTCAACAAAGTTGCAAACTGGTGCAACATCTGGAAAATAAAAATAAATGCTGACAAATGTCAAACAATCCTATTTTCTCATAAAATCAAGAAACCCATAATAAACATCACTTACAATGAACAAATACTCCCATGGAAAAATGAAATCACATACTTAGGACTAAAATTGGACAAAAACCTAACATTCAAGCATCACATAAGAGAGGCTAGGAACAAAGGCTCCGCCCGGCTCTACCAACTATACCCATTATTAAAGGGAATGGGATTGTCCATATCAGCAAAGCTCAGAATCTGGAAAACAATAGTCCTGCCTGTCATCCTCTACGGCTCTGAAGTGTGGAGCATGGCAGCAGACACTAATCTAGCCCAATTGGAGGTCGTCCAAAATAAAACCCTAAGAATTATTGCAGACGTACCAAGACTGACTAGCAATGAGGAAATCAGGGCAATGCTAGGGCAACCCTCTTTCTATCACATAATCAAACAAAAATCACAAACATTCTACGAATCATCTCATTCATCACCGTACCAGCTCATCAATACACTGGGACAGAACCCTCACCCTCAACTCAGAGCTCCTATCAACACACTCCATCGCCACTACAGGCGGTAACCATCTTCTCATCCTCATGAAACAGGATACTCATCTCCACCTCTATCAACATCATCATCACTAACGCCATCCACCCGGGGGGAAAATCCCCAAGCCATTACTGCACACAAGCCACATACGAACCCACAGGATCATTTCGTGAGACAGAGCGTTGAAAGAACGCTGGCTCTCCAGAACTAGCATGGGTGCAAACCCAGCCATCTCATGTCCGGCGGGTGCCACTGTGTGGGGAGACGCTGACTGGAGCGGAGCGCCTGACTGACTGACTGTTTGTTCGTGATGCCGCCCAAGACTAGCGGGAAAGCCGCCAAGAAGGCTGGCAAGGCGCAGAAGAACATTTCGAAGGGCGACAAGAAGAAGAAGCGCAAGAGGAAGGAGAGCTATGCCATCTACATCTACAAGGTGCTGAAGCAGGTGCACCCTGACACGGGCATCTCTTCGAAGGCGATGAGCATCATGAACAGCTTCGTGAACGACATTTTCGAGCGCATTGCGGCCGAGGCTTCTCGCCTGGCGCACTACAACAAGCGCTCGACCATCACGTCCCGCGAGATCCAGACCGCTGTGCGGCTCTTGCTGCCTGGCGAGCTGGCCAAGCACGCGGTGAGCGAGGGCACGAAGGCGGTGACCAAGTACACGAGCTCCAAGTAAGGAGGTGGCTCTTGGAAATAGGAGGCTCGTCCGCGGCGCGGCGAAGAAAAGAAAAAACGGCCCTTTTCAGGGCCACCGAAATGCCTTTGCGGGAAGGGCGGAATTGTTGTTGTTGTTGTTGTTGTTGTTGTTGTTGTGAGCGGGTGGACGGCGGCACAGCTGTAGCTGTAGCTTGTGGTGTGGTGCGGCGCCGGCGCCTTTGGTTTTGGTGTGACGTTGGGATACGCACTTTAGCCACAGCCGGGTCGTGGGCGTGGGTGTTTCGAGACGTGTTGGTGTTAGGGGGGCGGATCGCTGGAGTTGGCTTGTTTGATATATATATATATATATATATATATTTTTTTTGTCCCCTTTGTATGGTATGGCCGGAGGTGTGGAACGGAAAGCAAACCGCGACTGTCGGATGTCACACCGTTGGTGGCGAGGGTGAGAAACACGTTGCCGCCTACAGCTGCTTCTACGCCGAGCGGGTGCGTTAAGTTAGTTGGTTGGTTGGGCGACGTAAAAGTGGAGCGTGGAGGTGTGTGTGAACGTGAGGAGACACGCATTGCATTGTATTTGTACGCGCGAGGTGAGTTAGGAGACCACGCGCCACGACGTACGGTGCCCTCTTTCGACCTGACGTCTGACGTCTGGTTTTTGTTTGTGGAGGCGGTGTCGTCATTCTGGATGTACGTGTATTTTCCGCTCAGTTGAGTGAGGTGACGCGAGACGACGGCGTCGGTGGTGTTTTTGTTTTGTTGTTGGCGCCCCGGGGATGAAGAGGGGCACCCGACGGTAACGAGAGGTTGCACTTTGTGATCGGTCGAATGTCCGGGGAGCGAGGAATAGGGTGGGGGGTTGAAAAGAAACGCCAGTGTAGGGCAACGGGACGGTGAACGTTCCCGTGGTGTCGGAGGTGTGCAGTGGGGGGGAGGAAAAAAAAAAGCGCGTAACGGCGCGGCTGCCGTGGTGGAAACGTTCTCTCCAACTTTGGTGGTGTCCCCTGTGTGTTTTGTTGTTCTCTATATCGTGTGTCCCCTCGCACAAGACGCTCTCTGGGCGGGTTTGATTCATTCATTTTTGCATTGTCACGTAGCGTAGAATGGAATGCGCAAGAGTTGAGTGAGACTGGCGACGGTATATGGTCTGAGCAGCGTCAGCTGCACTGCACACTCCCCGGAAAAGAATCTTGGATGCCGTGCTAACTGAAATTTGGTGGACGGGGTTCTCAGGGCTGTTTTCCTATTTTGTTGTTTGTTTGTCTCTAGTTAAGATGGTGAAATGACGTCGAAGAAGCAGTATTGCAAATACTGTTATGGAAATGCCCTAGTTTGATGAAAGGAAATGTGTGTTGAATATACAGGATGGTAAAGACCAAGTGCGTTGAAAGAAACGTTGTGAAGGAACGAACGTTCCCTGAATTGGTTTCTTTTTGTTCCCGAGTTGTGTACAATGGACGACGGTTGTGCCATATCGCAGCATTGCATCATCCCCAGGTTTTATTTCAATTGAGCGATAAAAAAAGGAAAAAGAGAAGAACAAGAACACTATCGAAATGGTCTATGGTGTGTGACCCACAATTGTTGTCTTTAAATCACTTACCCAACCATGTCGTAAAAATATTTTTTTTTTTTTTTTACAGTGGCTGCCGAATGACCTAGATGTAACAGAGAGAGAGAGAAACACATGGCGTGTCAGATGTTTGTTTTCTTTTCCCCCCCGTCAAGTGGCAAATGCGAACACCGTCAGCTGTAATTGACGATCGACACTAGTATGGCGCGAAAAGGGGGTGCGACCTGTGCAGTTGTGGGTGAAACTTTGGGTGATGGGCTGTCATGCGGCATCGCGTGCGTTCATTACCCCTCGGCGGCGGCGCCGCAGCTCCGTCCAGCTCGCGCTCTCGGAAACAACCCTCTCGTAATGCCGCGTCTCCTCCGTCACTGCAATTTTCAAAGGGAAACCTGTGTGGCCGGTGGGGGTGTGTCAACCGTTGGCCTCAAGCTCCGCCGACAAAAAGTGTTGAGTGTATCCAGTGTGAGAGAGGTTGACGCTTTTCGTGGGGTGTGTGTGTGTGTGTGTGGCAATGTTTTGAAAAGTTTGCAACGTACGTTAAGAAGTGTTGACGCTGAAACTTGCGGGCTGTGTGGCCCTGGTGGTTGGCTGGCTGGAGACGCGGGCGTGTCCAGTCGGTCGGTTGTTGTGGCTGAAAGGTACGTATACGGTTCCGCCGTCCCGTCGGAACTGCGTCTGTCTGGAAGGTATGACGTGACGTGCAGTTTTTATTAGGTCAGCCCTTGTTGTGTATTGTTCCATTTGTTGCTCACTCGTCACCCGTATTTGGTGTGGCGATGTATGTGGACGTACTGCTGGATCAGTGTCAGGGTTTCCGTGGGAGGTGTTGGTTGGGGTTGGATTTGCCTGACACGGCTGAGTCCGCAATTGGCCTGCCGTTCGTTGATGCGATATGTGGGTTCTGAGGAAGAATGTGTACGAGATAGTTGCCCCTGCCCTGCCCTTTCTTTCGCGTTCGTGTGTGCCCCCCTTGTTGTGTAGTGTGGGTTGAAAATGGTTCTTTACCGAGTGGGGGGGAATGGGATGGACGGATCCGTTGCTGTTGCTGTCACCGTCAAGACAACGCACGCACGCACGCACCCCTGTCCTACGAGAAGGTGTGTCAACCGGGGTTTCGGTAGTCGTGTGTGTAGGGGACGGGGAGAAGCAAAGTGGAGAGTGCGGCACGGGCAGAGAGTGGAATTGGGGCGCGTTGATGTTGGGAAACATCCCCCAAGGGTTGCGGGATGATGTGGCGGTGAGAGCGGGGGGCGGGGGAGAAAAGAAAAGCGAAAAAGAACTAAGGAAGAGGAGGAGGCGTGCGTGCGCGCAGTGGCGGGGCACCAAAGACCTGTCGTGTGGTGTCGGCCGAACGCGAGCGCGAACGCGAACGCGTGTGCGGGGCAGCGTCGGCACGGAGAAGCGAGGAGGAGAGAGAGAGAGAGAGAGAGAGAGAGAGAGCTGGTCTGATGGGTATTTTTTACCCCCTGTACTCGAAGGACCGGATCTGTCCTTGATCCCTGCCTTCTGTCTGATTATGTTGGGTAACAAAATGATGGGTCTCTTGGGTGTGTGTAGATGTTTGTTGTTTGAGTGAGTGTTATGGTGTTTGTATTTTATTTTTGTTTATCATGGTATGTTGTAGTTTGTGGTGTTTTGTCGTGATGGGAAATGTCGTTCTTGGGTCGGGTGGATTTTGTCCCAGATTTCTGATGAGTGGGTGGTTCGAATCCGTGGTTTGGTGGAAAAAAAAAAAAAAAAAAAAAAAAAAAAAAAAAAAAAACAACAAAAACAACTTTATGGATTTTTCTTTGGATGATTTCCGGGATTTTGATTGAGTATGTTATGGTTTGTGTATATGTCTCGGTTTGTCTGGTACCGGCCGGCATCAGCAGTAATTCTGAAGTATTTGTTCTGCACCCTTTTTTACTCTTGTTATGTTTGGTGTCTGCGGCCATTGACCAGATTTTCAGAGCCGTAAGTGATGGCTGGTTCCTATGACGGTTTTGAAGATTTTCTTTTTGGCGCGCATATTTATTCTGTTTCCTTTGATGATTGGGTACAGTCTGAATATTGCTGCTGCAGCCTTGTTACAAACGTGTGTAACATGGTCTCTAAATGTCAACCTCTTGTCCAGCTTGATGCCTAGATACTTTATTGTGCCTGACCATGGAAGATTGTTATTTCTGAGGCGTATATGCAGGTTAGGAGGTATTCTTTTTGAATGTGAATCGTATTGTATTGCTTGGGTTTTCTCCGCGTTTATTGTTTTTTGTTTCCATTGGTTAGCCCATTTCTGGATGGATTGTAGGTGTTGCTCTATTTTTGTGACTCTATATTGCAGGTTAGAACTGCTGCGGTAGACTGCAGTGTCGTCTGCAAATAGTGACAAGTGTCCTCCCAGCTGTTTGTTTGTGTATATTGAGTAGAGAATGGGCCCCAGCACTGAGCCTTGCGGGACTCCAGCCTCTATGGATCTAGTGTTACTTGCCGCTCCTGGTACATGGACATAGAATGCTCCGTTGCGGAGAAAAGAAGCAATAATGTGGATGGGGCAGTTGTACTGGTGGAGCTTGTAGATAAGGCGTTATCCGATGTCAAGCAGGACTGCTCCAGTACTGTGTCTAATGTTTCTGGCCTGACATATGTGCTCGACTAGTCTGGTCACCTGGTGGGTGGTGCTGTGTTCTTCGCGGAATCGGAATTGTTGTGGGATGATTATGTTGTTATCCTTTAAGAATTGAATTTCTTCAGTTCAGTTTGAATGAGCTTTCCGAGGACCTTTCCAAGGAAGTTGGCCTATAGTTTTGCGGAAATAATAAGTCCTTGTTTGGCTTTGGTAATGTGATGACTCGGGCCTGTTTCCAAGTAGTTTAGTCTGAAGCAAGCATTATATATTGATGTTAGATAGATAATTGATAGTTGCTGGAGGTAGGTGATGTAGTAGTTGCGGTTTGATGGAATCTGGGCCTGATGCCTTCTTAGGATGTGTGTATGTTTGTGATGTGATAAGATACGGGGTTTCTGCGTTTATTGGATTGTGAAAGATGTTCTGATCGGGGCACTTAGGATGCGGTTTTACCCTTCTGAGTACCATTTCCTGGTGGTCATCAGTTTCGTCATCTACCGCTTCTGGTGCTTGGAATTGCCTTTCTAGTGAATCCGCCAGTGCTTCAGCTCGGTCTGTGGGGTCGTTCCTTCCCCATGTAGATGTAGATGTTTCGTGTCTAGTTTACGAGTTTTAAGAAATTTCCAGAATTTTTCCTGGTCCCTTCCTGCTTCTCGTAACGTTTCCTCCCACGCCTCGCTACGGTGGTTTTCGGAGCTCTCTTTTTGATCCTCCCGGCCAATTGCTCTGATTTTCGTCGGTCGGCTGGGTCCCTGTAGTTTCTGGCGCGCGCGGGCTGCGGTTGGCGCCTTTGGTGGCAACGGCCGGGGCAAGCAGCGGTGTGTGGTGTGGTGCGGGGCGGGCAGGGGCAGGGGCAGGGGCAGTGGTGGTTGACGGATGGCCTGGGGGCCGAAAAACGGGGCCGGACGGCGGACGGCGGACGGCGGACGGATGTTGAGAGAGGCGGCGCGCACGCGTCTCGCGCGGACACAGGCGCCACAGCGTTGATGATTGGAAGGAGGTGCGGTGCGGGGATGGGCCCAGGAAAAAAGACGGTCGTGGCCCCTGTCTTGGGTGCGTGTCGACGTCAGCACCGTCGGTGTGGTGTGGGCAGGGAGGGGGGAAAAGCGGGCTGCGGGCTGCGGAGGGAATGGTGGTGGGGAGTAGGCACACATGTGGGCGGGCGCAAAATCGGCCGGTGCCCGTAAACCGCGGCGGGATATTGGGTGGAAAAGAGGGAAATTGTAGAAAGGAAAACAAGCGGAGGGGGCGAATGTGGTGGGGTGGGGGGACGGGCGGGGGCGAGGCGACAGCTTGCTTTTTCTTTTTCATTTTATTTTATTTTGTTGTAGTGTTTTTGTTTTTTTTTTTTTGTTTTTTTTTGCGTGTGTGTGGCCTTGGAGAGGCTGGTCTTGTGTGGCTTACGCTTTGGGTGCGTGTGTTGGTACTTTTTCGTTTTTTTCTTGTTCTGCAGAGCAGGGGCGGGGCGGTGGGAACGGCTGGCTGGCTGTGCCCAGAGGAGGAGGAGACGCTGGCGGCGGGCCCGGCTCCTGGGGCTGCTGTTGCATGCGCTGTGCAAAGAAAGGAAGAGTGGGTTTGTTTGGCTGGTGAAGTGCATTATTTAAGTGTGGGCTTGCCGGCCTGGCTCCGATGCGCAGGTAGATAGATGCCGGCGGCGACCGCAGGCAGGCGCGTTGTGTGTACAGAGGGACGAGCCATGTGTTTTGCAAGCAGGACGTGGCGTGCCGAGTGGAGAGGAGGCGGCGGCTCGGCTCGGTTCGGCCCGGTCCGGCGGTGCCGCGCTGTTGTCGCGGACGTGAGCGCCCCCTGGCGGGCGGGTGGTTGGCGGCGGCGTGGTGGACGCGTGTGGCAGTTGTGTGCACGGGTTGCTTGGGCGAGTGAGCAGTGGCTGGCGGTGTTGGCGCGTCGTCGGGGAGGTATGTGTTGCGGCCGCGTCTGCTGCGCGCTGCGTCGTTGTGTCGACTGTGTGTGGGCGTGGGCACGTGTGCTCTGCCGAGGGCGTCGTAAAAAAGTGGGTCGCGGTGTGCGTGCGTAGCCCGTGATGATGTATTGTGCGTCGCGTCGTTGTGTGCGAAACGGATGCCGAGAGGTGTGTGGTGAGTGCGAAGCGCGAATGTGCGGCGTTTGGCGGTTTCGGTGTGTTTTCTGTTTTTGCGGCGTGAGAGTGGGGCTGGCTGGCTGTTTGTTGTTGGTTGCCTTGTGTGTGTAGGTTGATGGCGCGACGCGGAGGGGACGCCGTTTGCTGCGTGCCTTGCCTCGCGTGTGTTTGGGTCGTGGGGGCGGTGTTTTTGTTTGTATTTGGATTTTCATTTTTTGGCGTGTTGTGTCGTGTATGGCAAGGGCGAGAGGAGTAGTGCGGTAGTGGTAGTGCAGTAGTGTCGTTGCGGCACGGGCGTCTGGTGGGGCTGTGCGTCGTGGCGGGGAAGGTGTGTAGGTTGCGGCGATGCGGCGAGCCCAGCCCGTCGTTTGACGGTGTGCCGGGTGAGTTGCGCTGCGAATCGAGTGTGGCGGGAAGGGAGCTGCGTGGCGCCTGCGTCCGTTGGCAGCAGGGGCTGTGCTTTTGAGAGTTTGTTTGATTTCGGGACGACGACGACGACGACGACTGGTTGGTTGGTTGGTTGGTTGGTGGGTGGGGTGGCGTGCACGTTTGTCGTACTGGGCGAGTCGATTGCCTGCCGGCTGGCGAAAGGTGCGCCGCCGCCGCCCGTCTCTCGCGCTCTGTGTTGTTTTTTTTTTTTTTTTCTGTGTGTGTCGGCTGCGTTTTTGTTTGCGGTGCGCGCGAAAACGGTGGTGCCGAAAGTGTGCCGGCGTGGCGTTGCGACCGCGACCGCGACCGCGACGAGCCGCGGGCGCGCCATTTGGCTGGTGTTGCGTGAAGAGCGGCTGTGTACGGGTAGTGGCTGTAGCCGTACGTGTACGTGCATCCGGCCCGGCCGCCAGCCCAGCCCAGCCCAGCCGAGTCGGGTGAGCGGAGGCCGACACGTGGTGGTGCTGTGCTCTCTCGGCTCGGGGGGGTTTGTGTGTGTGTGCGTGCGTGCGTGCGTGCGTGTGTGTGTGTGTGTGTGTGTGTGTGTGTGTGTGTGTGTGTGTGTGTGTCTCGTTCGCTCTCCGGAATCTGCTCGTTCTGCTGATCCCCGCCTGTCGGCGTCGTTTATTTTTACTTATTTATTTTTTACCTGTTGTTTGTTTTTCGACGTCGTCTTGCAGTTTTGTCCTTTGCGGCGTGCCGACGACCCGCCGCGCGACCTTATGAAACCCCAAAGCGTGGCGTGGCCGAGCCGCAGCAGCTAAGGGGGTGCGGCCGCCTCGACGCCTTAACCTCCTAAACTTCTTTAAGCCGTTAACGCAGCCACCTAAACTAACGTAACCTAACCTAAGCCCTTAGGCCAACCCCCAAGTCGCCTTAACCTAACGTACGTGACCGCAACCTTAGCTTAACGCCTACGTTAAGACGTGACGTCACGTCAACGCTTAACCTAACCCTGACGCCTTCTTAGCCTAACCTGACGTAACCTAAGGTAAGGTAACCGTTGAAAGAAAGAAACCACCTTTGTTTTGACGTTGAGGCGTGTAAGGTCGGCTGTGAGGGCAGATTCGGTGTGTCTGTAGTTGGGGCTGGCTGGTAAATTTATTTTGTTTGTTTGTTTATCGTTGTTTTGTTTTCGCCTGTGGCGGGGGGGTTGGCGCTCCGTCGGCCGGTGCCATGTTGCGCAGGCGGCGATCGTAAAAAAGTAAAAAAAAAAAAAAAAAGAAAAAAAAATGTGTTGGAAGGGCTGTGGGTGTTGGCGGGCGAGGCGAGAGGAGGAGGACGGCCCGCGGCCGTGGCCCGACGGCTGCGGGCCGATCGGGAAAACGGCGGAAGGCGATGGGGCGGCGGAGGTGCGTTTGTGCACGGCCGTCATCGCCGCACGACTCGGCTCGTGTGGCTGTGGCGCCGGCCGCGGTGGCCGGGCTGCCGCGGCGACGGTGTGGGAGTTTTGACGAAGGTTTGGCCATTGTGGCGGGTCGTCGGCTGGGGCTGTGGGGGCGGCATTTGGGCGGGGGCGGCGATTCTCGGCGGGCCGACCCAGGCTGTGGCGCGCGGTGGCTGCAGTTTGGCCGTGGTTTGCGGCGCCGCCGCGGCGACTGGTTGGCGACCGTGGTGTCGGTGTGTGTAGCCCCATCCTCGGTGGTTTGAATGGCGCGGGTGGTTGCGGCGCAGGTTGGGGGCTGCTCCGCGCAGGCTGTCGGACGTTGGGCGGTAGCAAGCGCGGGAGGCGCGGCGCGGCGGCGCGGCGGCGCGCCGAGTGGCGGCCGCTCTCTCGGCCGTCCGCGCCCGCCCGCGACACTGGCTGGGCCAGGCGCGTGCGCGGCTATTCTCTGCTGCGCGCCCCTCGCTGTTGTGCGTCGTCGAAGGAGAGAAGGAAGCGAAACCAAGGGGAAAAAAAGAAAAGAGAACAGGCAAAAGATGGCAGACCAGGCGGCTACGAACGAGACTGCCGCGGCACCCGCCGCCACCGGCACTACGAAGAAGGCCAAGTCTGCGTCGTCTGCGAAGAAGCCGCGCGCCAAGCCTGCGCACCCGCGCACCTCTGAGATGGTGACGGCCGCCATCAAGAGTCTGAAGGAGCGCGGCGGGTCGTCGCTGCAGGCGATCAAGAAGTACATTGCCGCGCACTACAAGCTGGACGCGGAGAAGCTGGCGCCCTTTATCAAGAAGTACCTCAAGTCGGCCGTCGTGGCTGGCGAGCTGGTGCAGACGAAGGGGAAGGGCGCGTCGGGCTCTTTCAAGCTTGCCGGCGCCGGCGGCGGGGCGGCCGAGGGCGGCAAGGCTCGTGGTGGCGGCGGTGGTGCGAAGAAGAAGCGCGCCGCTCCGGCCAGCAAGGAGAAGAAGGGGGCCCGTGCGGCCGGCGCAAAGAAGGCTGGCGGCGTGAAGGCGGCGACCGGTCGGAAGGCGGGCGCCGCCAAGAAGGCGTCTGCGGCGTCGGCCGCTCCCGCGGGTGCGAAGAAGGCGGCTGCGGCCAAGCCGGCCAAGGCCAAGTCGCCGTCGAAGGCGAAGAAGGCCGCCAAGGTTCCGACGAAGAAGCCGAAGGCGCCGCGCCCGAAGAAGGCGACGGCGACGCCGTCTAAGGCGAAGGCTTCGCCCAAGAAGAAGAAGTAAAAAGGGCAGGGAAGGGTTGGCGGTTGACACCGTCGCCTGGTGGCCGGCGCGCAACCAGAGGCTGTCGCGCGGTCCCGGACAAAAACAAAAACGGCCCTTCTCAGGGCCATCAAAGCACGTCGGGAAGGTGTTGATTGTCGTGTCGTGGTCGGTCGGTTGCCTTGTCTGTCTGTCTTGCTTGCTGGCGTTTGTTTGTTTGTTTCATGTGTGGATGGTGTTTGCGTGCCGCGGTGGTTGGATTGTGGGGTCGTTGGCGGGCGTGGGCGGCGGCGCCGCGGTTGGTGTTACATAAAGTGTATTTTACTTTTATTATTTTTACCTATTTATTTTGCGCCGCGTTTGTTTGTTTGTCTTGGTGGTGGTTTTGGAATAGTCTTTTTTGCTTTGCTTTGCTTTGCTTTCCGGGCGTCACGTTTTGTGCCGTGGCCTGTGTGGGTGGCGCTATTGACGCTTGCGACTTGGCTCGGCCGGTGCGGTGCTTTTTTTTTTTTTTTTTTTTTTTGGAAACGGCGGCGCCGGGCCGGGCCGGGCCGGGGGTGGGACGACTGGACTGGACTGGAGAGTGAGTGGGGAACTAGTCGTTGCGACCGACAAAGTTTTGCTCGCGACGGAGAGACGTTAGTGGCCCTGAAAAGGGCCGTTTTGTTTGTTTGGCGGTGTGCGGGTTTAGGCGCGCTCGCCGCGGATGCGGCGCGCGAGCTGGATGTCCTTGGGCATGATGGTGACTCGCTTGGCGTGGATTGCGCACAGGTTGGTGTCTTCGAAGAGGCCGACGAGGTAGGCCTCGCTGGCCTCCTGCAGGGCCATGACTGCGGAGCTCTGGAAGCGCAGGTCGGTCTTGAAGTCCTGGGCGATCTCGCGCACTAGGCGCTGGAATGGCAGCTTGCGGATGAGCAGCTCTGTGCTCTTCTGGTAGCGCCTGATTTCTCGCAGGGCGACGGTGCCCGGCCTGTAGCGGTGGGGCTTCTTGACGCCGCCGGTGGCGGGCGCGCTCTTCCTCGCCGCCTTGGTGGCGAGCTGTTTGCGCGGCGCCTTTCCGCCGGTGGACTTGCGGGCCGTTTGCTTTGTCCGGGCCATGGCTACTGCGGATGCGGATGCGGCGTGGAGGATATGCGTGCGCGACGGCGTCCGGTGCTGCCTTGACAACGGGCCCGCGCGCCCCGGGTGCTGCGCTTATATGCCCTCGGTGCGCGGTGGTGGGGGGAGGGGAGGGCGGGCCGCGGGGCCCCAGAGTCTATATAGGGGGGCGGCGCGCGCGCTGGGCGCCACAACCGTAGCCGACTCGCTAGCGCCGGGTGAGGAGCTTGCCTTGCTTTCTTGTTTTTTATATTATTGTGGTTGAGACGCTTGAAGAAGAAGAAGAATGACAGGCCGCGGCAAGGGAGGAAAGGGGCTCGGCAAGGGTGGCGCCAAGCGGCACCGCAAGGTGTTGCGCGACAACATCCAGGGCATCACGAAGCCCGCGATCCGCCGCCTGGCGCGCAGGGGCGGCGTGAAGCGCATCTCTGGTCTGATCTACGAGGAGACGCGCGGAGTGCTGAAGGTGTTCCTGGAGAACGTGATCCGCGACGCGGTGACGTACACTGAGCACGCCAAGCGCAAGACTGTGACGGCCATGGACGTGGTGTACGCCCTGAAGAGGCAGGGGCGCACCCTGTACGGTTTCGGCGGTTAGGCGGTGTGAGACCGAAGGAAGGAAAGAGAGAGATTGAGAAACGGCCCTTTTCAGGGCCACCACAGTGTTCGGAAGTTGAAAAGTGCGAAAGAGTCTGTGTTGCTGGTTTTTTCTCTTTTCCTTTTTAGTCTACTTGGCCTTTTAGTTTTGTTTGGAGGGTTTTTTTGACGTGGTGTGCGGTGCGGTTGGGAGGGAAGGAAGCGTGCCCTTGCGTTGTGTGAGCTCCTTCCTTCCTTCCTTCCTTCCTTCCCCTCCCTCTTTGCTTGTATGCTTCTTGTCGGTGGATGGGCTGTGTGTTGCGGCGCGGCTGAGTGCCGAGGGGTTATTTTTGAGGTGTGTTGTTGTGCGCCACGTGTGCTGGTTAATGGTCGCGAGACTGTGCGTGCGTGGAGTTGAGTGGAGGAGGTGGCCAAGTACGTGTGTACAAGATGGCGGCGCCTGTGTGTGTAAGAAGGAAAAAACCGTACACAGAAAGAGAGAGAGAAAAGTGGTGCGACGAACGACTGGAATTCTGCTTTGGACGTAGGTTTGTGTGGTGGCCCTGAAAAGGGCCGATTGTGTTTTGTTTTTTGAGCCGAGGCGGCAAATGGCGCGCTGCGTGCCAAGGGAGCACGCGGCGGTTGCCGATTGCGCTGTCTCTCTTTTAGGCCTTCTTCTCGGTCTTCTTTGGCAGCAGGACGGCCTGGATGTTGGGCAGGACACCTCCCTGTGCGATGGTGACGCCCGACAAGAGCTTGTTGAGCTCCTCGTCGTTGCGTATGGCGAGCTGCAGGTGGCGCGGGATGATGCGCGTCTTCTTGTTGTCGCGGGCCGCGTTTCCGGCCAGCTCGAGCACCTCAGCCGCGAGGTACTCCATGACGGCGGCGAGGTAGACGGGCGCCCCGGCGCCGACGCGCTCGGCGTAGTTTCCCTTGCGCAGGAGGCGGTGGATTCTGCCGACCGGGAACTGGAGCCCAGCCCTGCTTGAGCGGGACTTTGACTTGCCCTTGACTTTGCCTCCCTTTCCGCGTCCGGACATGGCGATGGGCTAGTTTGGAAAGAAGCGAGAAAGAAAAGCACAACGCCCCAAACGGTGCGAGCCGCAGCGAGTCGAGCAGCGGAGTGCGTGCCGGCGCCGGCGGGGTGGGGGTCCTTTATGGGCTCGGGTGCGGCGGCCGGTTGCGCGCGCGCCCCATTGGTCGGCGGCCGCAGCAGGGCGAGCTGGTAAAGGTGCGGCGGCGGCGTGCGGCGTGTGGGGAGACGCTGACTGGAGCGGAGCGCCTGACTGACTGACTGTTTGTTCGTGATGCCGCCCAAGACTAGCGGGAAAGCCGCCAAGAAGGCTGGCAAGGCGCAGAAGAACATTTCGAAGGGCGACAAGAAGAAGAAGCGCAAGAGGAAGGAGAGCTATGCCATCTACATCTACAAGGTGCTGAAGCAGGTGCACCCTGACACGGGCATCTCTTCGAAGGCGATGAGCATCATGAACAGCTTCGTGAACGACATTTTCGAGCGCATTGCGGCCGAGGCTTCTCGCCTGGCGCACTACAACAAGCGCTCGACCATCACGTCCCGCGAGATCCAGACCGCTGTGCGGCTCTTGCTGCCTGGCGAGCTGGCCAAGCACGCGGTGAGCGAGGGCACGAAGGCGGTGACCAAGTACACGAGCTCCAAGTAAGGAGGTGGCTCTTGGAAATAGGAGGCTCGTCCGCGGCGCGGCGAAGAAAAGAAAAAACGGCCCTTTTCAGGGCCACCGAAATGCCTTTGCGGGAAGGGCGGAATTGTTGTTGTTGTTGTTGTTGTTGTTGTTGTTGTGAGCGGGTGGACGGCGGCACAGCTGTAGCTGTAGCTTGTGGTGTGGTGCGGCGCCGGCGCCTTTGGTTTTGGTGTGACGTTGGGATACGCACTTTAGCCACAGCCGGGTCGTGGGCGTGGGTGTTTCGAGACGTGTTGGTGTTAGGGGGGCGGATCGCTGGAGTTGGCTTGTTTGATATATATATATATATATATATATATATTTTTTTTGTCCCCTTTGTATGGTATGGCCGGAGGTGTGGAACGGAAAGCAAACCGCGACTGTCGGATGTCACACCGTTGGTGGCGAGGGTGAGAAACACGTTGCCGCCTACAGCTGCTTCTACGCCGAGCGGGTGCGTTAAGTTAGTTGGTTGGTTGGGCGACGTAAAAGTGGAGCGTGGAGGTGTGTGTGAACGTGAGGAGACACGCATTGCATTGTATTTGTACGCGCGAGGTGAGTTAGGAGACCACGCGCCACGACGTACGGTGCCCTCTTTCGACCTGACGTCTGACGTCTGGTTTTTGTTTGTGGAGGCGGTGTCGTCATTCTGGATGTACGTGTATTTTCCGCTCAGTTGAGTGAGGTGACGCGAGACGACGGCGTCGGTGGTGTTTTTGTTTTGTTGTTGGCGCCCCGGGGATGAAGAGGGGCACCCGACGGTAACGAGAGGTTGCACTTTGTGATCGGTCGAATGTCCGGGGAGCGAGGAATAGGGTGGGGGGTTGAAAAGAAACGCCAGTGTAGGGCAACGGGACGGTGAACGTTCCCGTGGTGTCGGAGGTGTGCAGTGGGGGGGAGGAAAAAAAAAAGCGCGTAACGGCGCGGCTGCCGTGGTGGAAACGTTCTCTCCAACTTTGGTGGTGTCCCCTGTGTGTTTTGTTGTTCTCTATATCGTGTGTCCCCTCGCACAAGACGCTCTCTGGGCGGGTTTGATTCATTCATTTTTGCATTGTCACGTAGCGTAGAATGGAATGCGCAAGAGTTGAGTGAGACTGGCGACGGTATATGGTCTGAGCAGCGTCAGCTGCACTGCACACTCCCCGGAAAAGAATCTTGGATGCCGTGCTAACTGAAATTTGGTGGACGGGGTTCTCAGGGCTGTTTTCCTATTTTGTTGTTTGTTTGTCTCTAGTTAAGATGGTGAAATGACGTCGAAGAAGCAGTATTGCAAATACTGTTATGGAAATGCCCTAGTTTGATGAAAGGAAATGTGTGTTGAATATACAGGATGGTAAAGACCAAGTGCGTTGAAAGAAACGTTGTGAAGGAACGAACGTTCCCTGAATTGGTTTCTTTTTGTTCCCGAGTTGTGTACAATGGACGACGGTTGTGCCATATCGCAGCATTGCATCATCCCCAGGTTTTATTTCAATTGAGCGATAAAAAAAGGAAAAAGAGAAGAACAAGAACACTATCGAAATGGTCTATGGTGTGTGACCCACAATTGTTGTCTTTAAATCACTTACCCAACCATGTCGTAAAAATATTTTTTTTTTTTTTTTACAGTGGCTGCCGAATGACCTAGATGTAACAGAGAGAGAGAGAAACACATGGCGTGTCAGATGTTTGTTTTCTTTTCCCCCCCGTCAAGTGGCAAATGCGAACACCGTCAGCTGTAATTGACGATCGACACTAGTATGGCGCGAAAAGGGGGTGCGACCTGTGCAGTTGTGGGTGAAACTTTGGGTGATGGGCTGTCATGCGGCATCGCGTGCGTTCATTACCCCTCGGCGGCGGCGCCGCAGCTCCGTCCAGCTCGCGCTCTCGGAAACAACCCTCTCGTAATGCCGCGTCTCCTCCGTCACTGCAATTTTCAAAGGGAAACCTGTGTGGCCGGTGGGGGTGTGTCAACCGTTGGCCTCAAGCTCCGCCGACAAAAAGTGTTGAGTGTATCCAGTGTGAGAGAGGTTGACGCTTTTCGTGGGGTGTGTGTGTGTGTGTGTGGCAATGTTTTGAAAAGTTTGCAACGTACGTTAAGAAGTGTTGACGCTGAAACTTGCGGGCTGTGTGGCCCTGGTGGTTGGCTGGCTGGAGACGCGGGCGTGTCCAGTCGGTCGGTTGTTGTGGCTGAAAGGTACGTATACGGTTCCGCCGTCCCGTCGGAACTGCGTCTGTCTGGAAGGTATGACGTGACGTGCAGTTTTTATTAGGTCAGCCCTTGTTGTGTATTGTTCCATTTGTTGCTCACTCGTCACCCGTATTTGGTGTGGCGATGTATGTGGACGTACTGCTGGATCAGTGTCAGGGTTTCCGTGGGAGGTGTTGGTTGGGGTTGGATTTGCCTGACACGGCTGAGTCCGCAATTGGCCTGCCGTTCGTTGATGCGATATGTGGGTTCTGAGGAAGAATGTGTACGAGATAGTTGCCCCTGCCCTGCCCTTTCTTTCGCGTTCGTGTGTGCCCCCCTTGTTGTGTAGTGTGGGTTGAAAATGGTTCTTTACCGAGTGGGGGGGAATGGGATGGACGGATCCGTTGCTGTTGCTGTCACCGTCAAGACAACGCACGCACGCACGCACCCCTGTCCTACGAGAAGGTGTGTCAACCGGGGTTTCGGTAGTCGTGTGTGTAGGGGACGGGGAGAAGCAAAGTGGAGAGTGCGGCACGGGCAGAGAGTGGAATTGGGGCGCGTTGATGTTGGGAAACATCCCCCAAGGGTTGCGGGATGATGTGGCGGTGAGAGCGGGGGGCGGGGGAGAAAAGAAAAGCGAAAAAGAACTAAGGAAGAGGAGGAGGCGTGCGTGCGCGCAGTGGCGGGGCACCAAAGACCTGTCGTGTGGTGTCGGCCGAACGCGAGCGCGAACGCGAACGCGTGTGCGGGGCAGCGTCGGCACGGAGAAGCGAGGAGGAGAGAGAGAGAGAGAGAGAGAGAGAGAGAGCTGGTCTGATGGGTATTTTTTACCCCCTGTACTCGAAGGACCGGATCTGTCCTTGATCCCTGCCTTCTGTCTGATTATGTTGGGTAACAAAATGATGGGTCTCTTGGGTGTGTGTAGATGTTTGTTGTTTGAGTGAGTGTTATGGTGTTTGTATTTTATTTTTGTTTATCATGGTATGTTGTAGTTTGTGGTGTTTTGTCGTGATGGGAAATGTCGTTCTTGGGTCGGGTGGATTTTGTCCCAGATTTCTGATGAGTGGGTGGTTCGAATCCGTGGTTTGGTGGAAAAAAAAAAAAAAAAAAAAAAAAAAAAAAAAAAAAAACAACAAAAACAACTTTATGGATTTTTCTTTGGATGATTTCCGGGATTTTGATTGAGTATGTTATGGTTTGTGTATATGTCTCGGTTTGTCTGGTACCGGCCGGCATCAGCAGTAATTCTGAAGTATTTGTTCTGCACCCTTTTTTACTCTTGTTATGTTTGGTGTCTGCGGCCATTGACCAGATTTTCAGAGCCGTAAGTGATGGCTGGTTCCTATGACGGTTTTGAAGATTTTCTTTTTGGCGCGCATATTTATTCTGTTTCCTTTGATGATTGGGTACAGTCTGAATATTGCTGCTGCAGCCTTGTTACAAACGTGTGTAACATGGTCTCTAAATGTCAACCTCTTGTCCAGCTTGATGCCTAGATACTTTATTGTGCCTGACCATGGAAGATTGTTATTTCTGAGGCGTATATGCAGGTTAGGAGGTATTCTTTTTGAATGTGAATCGTATTGTATTGCTTGGGTTTTCTCCGCGTTTATTGTTTTTTGTTTCCATTGGTTAGCCCATTTCTGGATGGATTGTAGGTGTTGCTCTATTTTTGTGACTCTATATTGCAGGTTAGAACTGCTGCGGTAGACTGCAGTGTCGTCTGCAAATAGTGACAAGTGTCCTCCCAGCTGTTTGTTTGTGTATATTGAGTAGAGAATGGGCCCCAGCACTGAGCCTTGCGGGACTCCAGCCTCTATGGATCTAGTGTTACTTGCCGCTCCTGGTACATGGACATAGAATGCTCCGTTGCGGAGAAAAGAAGCAATAATGTGGATGGGGCAGTTGTACTGGTGGAGCTTGTAGATAAGGCGTTATCCGATGTCAAGCAGGACTGCTCCAGTACTGTGTCTAATGTTTCTGGCCTGACATATGTGCTCGACTAGTCTGGTCACCTGGTGGGTGGTGCTGTGTTCTTCGCGGAATCGGAATTGTTGTGGGATGATTATGTTGTTATCCTTTAAGAATTGAATTTCTTCAGTTCAGTTTGAATGAGCTTTCCGAGGACCTTTCCAAGGAAGTTGGCCTATAGTTTTGCGGAAATAATAAGTCCTTGTTTGGCTTTGGTAATGTGATGACTCGGGCCTGTTTCCAAGTAGTTTAGTCTGAAGCAAGCATTATATATTGATGTTAGATAGATAATTGATAGTTGCTGGAGGTAGGTGATGTAGTAGTTGCGGTTTGATGGAATCTGGGCCTGATGCCTTCTTAGGATGTGTGTATGTTTGTGATGTGATAAGATACGGGGTTTCTGCGTTTATTGGATTGTGAAAGATGTTCTGATCGGGGCACTTAGGATGCGGTTTTACCCTTCTGAGTACCATTTCCTGGTGGTCATCAGTTTCGTCATCTACCGCTTCTGGTGCTTGGAATTGCCTTTCTAGTGAATCCGCCAGTGCTTCAGCTCGGTCTGTGGGGTCGTTCCTTCCCCATGTAGATGTAGATGTTTCGTGTCTAGTTTACGAGTTTTAAGAAATTTCCAGAATTTTTCCTGGTCCCTTCCTGCTTCTCGTAACGTTTCCTCCCACGCCTCGCTACGGTGGTTTTCGGAGCTCTCTTTTTGATCCTCCCGGCCAATTGCTCTGATTTTCGTCGGTCGGCTGGGTCCCTGTAGTTTCTGGCGCGCGCGGGCTGCGGTTGGCGCCTTTGGTGGCAACGGCCGGGGCAAGCAGCGGTGTGTGGTGTGGTGCGGGGCGGGCAGGGGCAGGGGCAGGGGCAGTGGTGGTTGACGGATGGCCTGGGGGCCGAAAAACGGGGCCGGACGGCGGACGGCGGACGGCGGACGGATGTTGAGAGAGGCGGCGCGCACGCGTCTCGCGCGGACACAGGCGCCACAGCGTTGATGATTGGAAGGAGGTGCGGTGCGGGGATGGGCCCAGGAAAAAAGACGGTCGTGGCCCCTGTCTTGGGTGCGTGTCGACGTCAGCACCGTCGGTGTGGTGTGGGCAGGGAGGGGGGAAAAGCGGGCTGCGGGCTGCGGAGGGAATGGTGGTGGGGAGTAGGCACACATGTGGGCGGGCGCAAAATCGGCCGGTGCCCGTAAACCGCGGCGGGATATTGGGTGGAAAAGAGGGAAATTGTAGAAAGGAAAACAAGCGGAGGGGGCGAATGTGGTGGGGTGGGGGGACGGGCGGGGGCGAGGCGACAGCTTGCTTTTTCTTTTTCATTTTATTTTATTTTGTTGTAGTGTTTTTGTTTTTTTTTTTTTGTTTTTTTTTGCGTGTGTGTGGCCTTGGAGAGGCTGGTCTTGTGTGGCTTACGCTTTGGGTGCGTGTGTTGGTACTTTTTCGTTTTTTTCTTGTTCTGCAGAGCAGGGGCGGGGCGGTGGGAACGGCTGGCTGGCTGTGCCCAGAGGAGGAGGAGACGCTGGCGGCGGGCCCGGCTCCTGGGGCTGCTGTTGCATGCGCTGTGCAAAGAAAGGAAGAGTGGGTTTGTTTGGCTGGTGAAGTGCATTATTTAAGTGTGGGCTTGCCGGCCTGGCTCCGATGCGCAGGTAGATAGATGCCGGCGGCGACCGCAGGCAGGCGCGTTGTGTGTACAGAGGGACGAGCCATGTGTTTTGCAAGCAGGACGTGGCGTGCCGAGTGGAGAGGAGGCGGCGGCTCGGCTCGGTTCGGCCCGGTCCGGCGGTGCCGCGCTGTTGTCGCGGACGTGAGCGCCCCCTGGCGGGCGGGTGGTTGGCGGCGGCGTGGTGGACGCGTGTGGCAGTTGTGTGCACGGGTTGCTTGGGCGAGTGAGCAGTGGCTGGCGGTGTTGGCGCGTCGTCGGGGAGGTATGTGTTGCGGCCGCGTCTGCTGCGCGCTGCGTCGTTGTGTCGACTGTGTGTGGGCGTGGGCACGTGTGCTCTGCCGAGGGCGTCGTAAAAAAGTGGGTCGCGGTGTGCGTGCGTAGCCCGTGATGATGTATTGTGCGTCGCGTCGTTGTGTGCGAAACGGATGCCGAGAGGTGTGTGGTGAGTGCGAAGCGCGAATGTGCGGCGTTTGGCGGTTTCGGTGTGTTTTCTGTTTTTGCGGCGTGAGAGTGGGGCTGGCTGGCTGTTTGTTGTTGGTTGCCTTGTGTGTGTAGGTTGATGGCGCGACGCGGAGGGGACGCCGTTTGCTGCGTGCCTTGCCTCGCGTGTGTTTGGGTCGTGGGGGCGGTGTTTTTGTTTGTATTTGGATTTTCATTTTTTGGCGTGTTGTGTCGTGTATGGCAAGGGCGAGAGGAGTAGTGCGGTAGTGGTAGTGCAGTAGTGTCGTTGCGGCACGGGCGTCTGGTGGGGCTGTGCGTCGTGGCGGGGAAGGTGTGTAGGTTGCGGCGATGCGGCGAGCCCAGCCCGTCGTTTGACGGTGTGCCGGGTGAGTTGCGCTGCGAATCGAGTGTGGCGGGAAGGGAGCTGCGTGGCGCCTGCGTCCGTTGGCAGCAGGGGCTGTGCTTTTGAGAGTTTGTTTGATTTCGGGACGACGACGACGACGACGACTGGTTGGTTGGTTGGTTGGTTGGTGGGTGGGGTGGCGTGCACGTTTGTCGTACTGGGCGAGTCGATTGCCTGCCGGCTGGCGAAAGGTGCGCCGCCGCCGCCCGTCTCTCGCGCTCTGTGTTGTTTTTTTTTTTTTTTTCTGTGTGTGTCGGCTGCGTTTTTGTTTGCGGTGCGCGCGAAAACGGTGGTGCCGAAAGTGTGCCGGCGTGGCGTTGCGACCGCGACCGCGACCGCGACGAGCCGCGGGCGCGCCATTTGGCTGGTGTTGCGTGAAGAGCGGCTGTGTACGGGTAGTGGCTGTAGCCGTACGTGTACGTGCATCCGGCCCGGCCGCCAGCCCAGCCCAGCCCAGCCGAGTCGGGTGAGCGGAGGCCGACACGTGGTGGTGCTGTGCTCTCTCGGCTCGGGGGGGTTTGTGTGTGTGTGCGTGCGTGCGTGCGTGCGTGTGTGTGTGTGTGTGTGTGTGTGTGTGTGTGTGTGTGTGTGTGTGTCTCGTTCGCTCTCCGGAATCTGCTCGTTCTGCTGATCCCCGCCTGTCGGCGTCGTTTATTTTTACTTATTTATTTTTTACCTGTTGTTTGTTTTTCGACGTCGTCTTGCAGTTTTGTCCTTTGCGGCGTGCCGACGACCCGCCGCGCGACCTTATGAAACCCCAAAGCGTGGCGTGGCCGAGCCGCAGCAGCTAAGGGGGTGCGGCCGCCTCGACGCCTTAACCTCCTAAACTTCTTTAAGCCGTTAACGCAGCCACCTAAACTAACGTAACCTAACCTAAGCCCTTAGGCCAACCCCCAAGTCGCCTTAACCTAACGTACGTGACCGCAACCTTAGCTTAACGCCTACGTTAAGACGTGACGTCACGTCAACGCTTAACCTAACCCTGACGCCTTCTTAGCCTAACCTGACGTAACCTAAGGTAAGGTAACCGTTGAAAGAAAGAAACCACCTTTGTTTTGACGTTGAGGCGTGTAAGGTCGGCTGTGAGGGCAGATTCGGTGTGTCTGTAGTTGGGGCTGGCTGGTAAATTTATTTTGTTTGTTTGTTTATCGTTGTTTTGTTTTCGCCTGTGGCGGGGGGGTTGGCGCTCCGTCGGCCGGTGCCATGTTGCGCAGGCGGCGATCGTAAAAAAGTAAAAAAAAAAAAAAAAAGAAAAAAAAATGTGTTGGAAGGGCTGTGGGTGTTGGCGGGCGAGGCGAGAGGAGGAGGACGGCCCGCGGCCGTGGCCCGACGGCTGCGGGCCGATCGGGAAAACGGCGGAAGGCGATGGGGCGGCGGAGGTGCGTTTGTGCACGGCCGTCATCGCCGCACGACTCGGCTCGTGTGGCTGTGGCGCCGGCCGCGGTGGCCGGGCTGCCGCGGCGACGGTGTGGGAGTTTTGACGAAGGTTTGGCCATTGTGGCGGGTCGTCGGCTGGGGCTGTGGGGGCGGCATTTGGGCGGGGGCGGCGATTCTCGGCGGGCCGACCCAGGCTGTGGCGCGCGGTGGCTGCAGTTTGGCCGTGGTTTGCGGCGCCGCCGCGGCGACTGGTTGGCGACCGTGGTGTCGGTGTGTGTAGCCCCATCCTCGGTGGTTTGAATGGCGCGGGTGGTTGCGGCGCAGGTTGGGGGCTGCTCCGCGCAGGCTGTCGGACGTTGGGCGGTAGCAAGCGCGGGAGGCGCGGCGCGGCGGCGCGGCGGCGCGCCGAGTGGCGGCCGCTCTCTCGGCCGTCCGCGCCCGCCCGCGACACTGGCTGGGCCAGGCGCGTGCGCGGCGGCACTCCGAGTTAGGATGCCGAGCGAGGAGGACCGCGTTACGCAGGCGCAGGGAGCGGCGGGCGGCCGCTCTCTCGGCCGTCCGCGCCCGCCCGCGACACTGGCTGGGCCAGGCGCGTGCGCGGCATTCCGAGTTAGGATGCCGAGCGAGGAGGACAGCGTTACGCAGGCGCAGGGAGCGGCGGACTGCCGCGCGGCGGGACTACCTCGGGCAACCGAGGCAGCTCTGTCGGCGGCTGCATCCGCCCCCCCACGTATGACGACGCTGCAATCGACTGCGGACTGCGCTGCGGTACACCCAATGCGCACTAGCCCGCTCACACCAGAGCAGGTGTACCTAGTTGTACACCGACTATCGCGGGGCATTGTGTACCCTGAACAGGAAGCCGACGAACGAGCACTCCGCGCGTTCCAACAGCACCTGAGGTCACTTGGCTGCGAGGTATTCGAAGATGTGAGCGTACCGTCGGGAGCCAGTGAAGAGACCTCAGATACGCCGTTTGCTGTACCGTCAGGCGCGACGACAGAGCACGCCACTGCCCTGCCACGAGACAGCACAATCCCAGAGGCCAACCTTGGCGAACTGCTCGAGGCGGAAACCATGGATACAGCGCAGCCCTCTAGAAAGAGGCCTGCAGCTGCGGAGGAGGAAGATTCCGCCGCCATCTCTGATTCTACCTGCATGCAAAGTCAGAAGAAGAAGACGCCAGAAGCTGCTGCCCACTCGGAGGCAGATCAGGGGACCGACGACGGCTTCGTTGTCCCGAAGCGGCGGCACACTGCTCGGGCCAAACGGCTTGAGAGAGTGCAGCCGCTGCCGACAGCGAACTCATTCGTCGACGTTCCTGACGAGCCGGAGCCCATGGAAGACGCTGAGGCACCCAAGAGGCGGGCACCCGCCCCGCCACCGATTACAGTATCGTGGAAGGACACATACCAGTCCTTCCTCGAGAAGTTCCAGACGGTATCGTCCACTGCCAAGATCAAATGTGCCGGTCGGGACTTGTACAGAGTTTCGATCGGCACAATGGAGGAGTACCGGGCTGCCATGCGGCTCATAGAGAAGGAGAAGCTGCATTGCTACACCCACAATGCCGAGCCAATGAAGCAGCTGAAGGTGGTTTTTCGCCGCCTCCCGCTGAAAATGGAGACCGACCACCTCAAGGGTGAACTAGCTGGGCTGGGCTACATGGCCAGCTCGGTCACGCTCATGAAGTCGCCCAGGACGAGGAGGCCCATGCCACTGTTCTTGGTTGTCCTCCCGGACAACCTCGAAAACCGCAAAATTTTCCAGGTGCAGATGGTGGCCAGGATTGCAGTGGAAGTGGAGCCGCTCAAGGCCAAGGGGAGGCGCGCCCAGTGCTTCTCCTGCCAAGGGCTTGACCACGTGGCGCGCTACTGCACGATGCCGGCCCGCTGCGTCAAGTGCGCCGACTCCCACCAGAGTCGAGACTGCACAAAGAAGAGGGAGGAGGCGCCCAAGTGCTGCAACTGTAGCGAGCCACATGTGGCGAGCTACAGAGGCTGCGCCGCCTTCAAACGCGGCCCACGGCAGCAAGGACGTGCGGCACCGGCACGAAAGGTGCAACCAGGCACCAGCTTCGCCTCTGCCACCAAGGGGGAGTCCTCGGACGCCCCCAGGGGGCGGCGGACGGACGTTGCGACCACCAAGGCGCCCAACCAGGCAACTGGCGCCCAGGACGACCAACACCAGGGCGGACGGCTAAACCGTCCCCCCACCTCAGACAGGCCGCAAGCTGCTAGGCGTGCGGTCCCGCTAACGGACGCAGCCACTCCGCTGCGCCCCGCCGCCCACGCACCCGCAACCGCGGCACCTCCTGCAGCAATTCCGCGACCAGAAGCAGCAGACCTGGGAGCAATGTTGAGCTCCCTCTCTGCCCTGCTACAGCAACTGCCGGTGCTCGTCACCGCCGTAACGGGGGCCCTCCAGGCCGCTACCGTCGCCACGAAACCACACCATGGATAACGTCCTTATCCACGGTCTGACCATCTGTGGTTTCAATGCCAACAGCCTGTTTCCACAACAGGGTGAGTTTCGTCAGTTCATGCAGGACGAGGCCATCGACCTGTGCCTGATCTGCGAAACTCACCTCAAGCCAGGAGTTCTCGTGAAGGTAGCAAACTATGTTTGCTACCGCAACGACAGGCCGACGGCAGGCGGGGGTACCGCCATCTACGTCCGCGCCTCACTCCGGCACCACCAGGTGCTGCTCCCCGCCATGGCCACCCTGGAAGTCACCGGGGTGAACGTCACGACGGCTGTGGGGCAAATAACCTTCGTGGCTGCATACAGGCCACCACGTGGACACCTCCAGGAGGCAGACGTCGACGCACTGCTGGCGATTGGGGGGAGGGTCTTCATTGCGGGTGACTTCAATGCGAAACACCCGGAATGGAACTCCCGCCTCACGAACGTCAGTGGCCGCCGACTTCTTCGCGCAGCCCAGAGGAATGGCGCCCTGGTACTGGGCCCACAGGAACACACCATCTTCCCGGCCAGGGGGCGGTCGGACGTGCTCGACGTTGCCGTCATCAAAGGCATCGGGCACCACACGACCGCTACCACGAGGTGTGCGATGTCGTCCGACCACCTGCCGGTGGTCTATGGAATCGACATCGCTGGAGCCACGCTCCCGCCACGTCGGCAGACGTACCGGCGCCTGGACAGCGATCGATTTCAGGACAACATCCTGGCATCACTGGCGGACTCACCTGACCCCGCGGCAGTGGGGGCGGATGCCGCCCTTCAATTCTTCACGCGTCAGCTGCTGCAGGCAGCTGATGCGGCCTCCCCTGCCCCTCCACAGGGTACCAGGGACTTCTCCCGTAACCTGCCGCCTCCCATCCGGGACGCAATACGGGAGAAGAACCGCCTCTTCCGGGAGTGGCAGCTCACGCGCCAACCCGCAACGAAACGGCGCCTCAACCGCATGCGGAGAGACATCAAAGCGGCGGCTGAGGCGCACAGGAACAACGTATGGGCAGACTTCGTCGCCTCCCTCAACACCGAGGACGGCAGCGCGTGGCGGACTGTGAAGTCCTTTCTACGCAGAAGGCAGCGCGTCCCGCCGCTACTCGTCGGACAAGATGTCGTCTGCAGCCCGGACGGCAAGGCAGGCGCCCTGGCGGACCACTTCGAGCTGTCATTCACCCCGGTGGATGATAACATTGACGAGGAGCACCTCCACCGGGTTGAGGAGCAGCTCCCAGTGTTCCTGGAAGCCAGGGACGCCGCAGACGAGATCGACCCCATCACCGAGGAGGAGGTGGCCGTGCAGATAACGGCGCTCAACACCAAGAAGGCTGGCGGGGCTGACGGCGTCACCAACCATCTGCTGAAGAGCCTGCCGGCGGGTGCACACCCATTCCTGGCGGGCATCTTCAACCAGGTCCTTCGCTCTGGGATCTACCCCTCTGTATGGAAACATGCAGAGGTGGTGGCAATCCCCAAGGCGAACAAGGACCCACGGGACGCCGCCAACTATCGGCCAATCAGTCTGCTGCCGGCACTCTCGAAGGTGTTCGAGCGCCTGTACGCCAGACGCCTACTCCGCCACGTGACAGCAGAAGGCATCATACCCGACGAGCAGTTCGGCTTTAGGAGGGGCCATTCCACCGTCCACCAGCTGATGCGGTTGGTAGAAGAAGCCATGCGCGCCCTGGAGACTCGGGAATACCTTGGGGCGGTGTTCCTGGACGTCTCTAGGGCATTCGACTCCGTGTGGCACGACGGCCTCGTGTACAAACTTTTTGTGCACGGGGTACCGACGTCACACGGAGTCCTCCTCCGGTCATACCTAGCCGAGCGGTCCTTCCATGTCAGGCTGGAAGATGGGACATCCACCCACCGATACATCCGTGCTGGAGTGCCGCAGGGGTCCGTTCTTGGGCCCCTACTGTACTCCCTATACACCGCCGACGCTCCGCGCGTGACGCCGGTGAAGTTGGCACTATATGCTGACGACACTGCGCTGTTCGTGCGGAGCATGAAGGCGGTCGAGATGCGCCGTCTTCTCCAACGAGGTTGCGAGGCCCTTGGCGCCTGGTCGACCAAGTGGCGCCTCAAGCAAAACGCGGCGAAGAGCCAGGCGGTGGTGTTCACTAGACGACCACTGCCGCCCGATCTTCCGCCAGTCACCGTCATGGGCAGCCCCGTCCCATGGAGCAAGACCGGCCGCTACCTGGGTGTCACATTGGACCACAAGCTGACATGGAAGCCGCACATCGAGGACGTCAGGGGCAGAGCAATAGGGCGCCTACGCGTCCTGTACCCTCTGCTCAATCCATCGTCTGCGCTGCCGCCTCATCACGGCATCACGCTGTACCTGGCGCTGGTACGTCCAGTGCTGGAATACGCGGCTGTGGTGTGGGGCAACGCGGCCGAGACACACATCAGCAAGCTGCAGAGGGTGCAGAACAGGGCGCTCAAGCTCGCTCTGCGCCTGCCGAGGCTATACTCGACCGCTCGGCTACACGAGCAGACCGGAATACCCCTCCTCCGCGACCGCTTCAAGCAATCGGCGCGGGCCTTCTACGAGCGGGCCGAACGGTCCGACAACCGGCTCATCAGGGGGCTGGGCCATCCTGCGCACCACAGGCCAACAACACGCTGGCCTGACCTGTTGCGGGAGTGAAAACTTCCGCAACAGAGAAAGGACATCCCCACCCAGAAAGAAACCAACCAGAGGCCAACCCAAAAAGAGAGTTAGTCACTCCGAAACGAAAGGCTTCCGCAGGAATAGCAGTTGACTGCTTAGCCTGCTCCTGCACGGGTCAGGGCAGACCCGTAAGGTCGAACAGTGAGTGAGTGAGTGAGCGTGCGCGGCTATTCTCTGCTGCGCGCCCCTCGCTGTTGTGCGTCGTCGAAGGAGAGAAGGAAGCGAAACCAAGGGGAAAAAAAGAAAAGAGAACAGGCAAAAGATGGCAGACCAGGCGGCTACGAACGAGACTGCCGCGGCACCCGCCGCCACCGGCACTACGAAGAAGGCCAAGTCTGCGTCGTCTGCGAAGAAGCCGCGCGCCAAGCCTGCGCACCCGCGCACCTCTGAGATGGTGACGGCCGCCATCAAGAGTCTGAAGGAGCGCGGCGGGTCGTCGCTGCAGGCGATCAAGAAGTACATTGCCGCGCACTACAAGCTGGACGCGGAGAAGCTGGCGCCCTTTATCAAGAAGTACCTCAAGTCGGCCGTCGTGGCTGGCGAGCTGGTGCAGACGAAGGGGAAGGGCGCGTCGGGCTCTTTCAAGCTTGCCGGCGCCGGCGGCGGGGCGGCCGAGGGCGGCAAGGCTCGTGGTGGCGGCGGTGGTGCGAAGAAGAAGCGCGCCGCTCCGGCCAGCAAGGAGAAGAAGGGGGCCCGTGCGGCCGGCGCAAAGAAGGCTGGCGGCGTGAAGGCGGCGACCGGTCGGAAGGCGGGCGCCGCCAAGAAGGCGTCTGCGGCGTCGGCCGCTCCCGCGGGTGCGAAGAAGGCGGCTGCGGCCAAGCCGGCCAAGGCCAAGTCGCCGTCGAAGGCGAAGAAGGCCGCCAAGGTTCCGACGAAGAAGCCGAAGGCGCCGCGCCCGAAGAAGGCGACGGCGACGCCGTCTAAGGCGAAGGCTTCGCCCAAGAAGAAGAAGTAAAAAGGGCAGGGAAGGGTTGGCGGTTGACACCGTCGCCTGGTGGCCGGCGCGCAACCAGAGGCTGTCGCGCGGTCCCGGACAAAAACAAAAACGGCCCTTCTCAGGGCCATCAAAGCACGTCGGGAAGGTGTTGATTGTCGTGTCGTGGTCGGTCGGTTGCCTTGTCTGTCTGTCTTGCTTGCTGGCGTTTGTTTGTTTGTTTCATGTGTGGATGGTGTTTGCGTGCCGCGGTGGTTGGATTGTGGGGTCGTTGGCGGGCGTGGGCGGCGGCGCCGCGGTTGGTGTTACATAAAGTGTATTTTACTTTTATTATTTTTACCTATTTATTTTGCGCCGCGTTTGTTTGTTTGTCTTGGTGGTGGTTTTGGAATAGTCTTTTTTGCTTTGCTTTGCTTTGCTTTCCGGGCGTCACGTTTTGTGCCGTGGCCTGTGTGGGTGGCGCTATTGACGCTTGCGACTTGGCTCGGCCGGTGCGGTGCTTTTTTTTTTTTTTTTTTTTTTTTTTGGAAACGGCGGCGCCGGGCCGGGCCGGGCCGGGGGTGGGACGACTGGACTGGACTGGAGAGTGAGTGGGGAACTAGTCGTTGCGACCGACAAAGTTTTGCTCGCGACGGAGAGACGTTAGTGGCCCTGAAAAGGGCCGTTTTGTTTGTTTGGCGGTGTGCGGGTTTAGGCGCGCTCGCCGCGGATGCGGCGCGCGAGCTGGATGTCCTTGGGCATGATGGTGACTCGCTTGGCGTGGATTGCGCACAGGTTGGTGTCTTCGAAGAGGCCGACGAGGTAGGCCTCGCTGGCCTCCTGCAGGGCCATGACTGCGGAGCTCTGGAAGCGCAGGTCGGTCTTGAAGTCCTGGGCGATCTCGCGCACTAGGCGCTGGAATGGCAGCTTGCGGATGAGCAGCTCTGTGCTCTTCTGGTAGCGCCTGATTTCTCGCAGGGCGACGGTGCCCGGCCTGTAGCGGTGGGGCTTCTTGACGCCGCCGGTGGCGGGCGCGCTCTTCCTCGCCGCCTTGGTGGCGAGCTGTTTGCGCGGCGCCTTTCCGCCGGTGGACTTGCGGGCCGTTTGCTTTGTCCGGGCCATGGCTACTGCGGATGCGGATGCGGCGTGGAGGATATGCGTGCGCGACGGCGTCCGGTGCTGCCTTGACAACGGGCCCGCGCGCCCCGGGTGCTGCGCTTATATGCCCTCGGTGCGCGGTGGTGGGGGGAGGGGAGGGCGGGCCGCGGGGCCCCAGAGTCTATATAGGGGGGCGGCGCGCGCGCTGGGCGCCACAACCGTAGCCGACTCGCTAGCGCCGGGTGAGGAGCTTGCCTTGCTTTCTTGTTTTTTATATTATTGTGGTTGAGACGCTTGAAGAAGAAGAAGAATGACAGGCCGCGGCAAGGGAGGAAAGGGGCTCGGCAAGGGTGGCGCCAAGCGGCACCGCAAGGTGTTGCGCGACAACATCCAGGGCATCACGAAGCCCGCGATCCGCCGCCTGGCGCGCAGGGGCGGCGTGAAGCGCATCTCTGGTCTGATCTACGAGGAGACGCGCGGAGTGCTGAAGGTGTTCCTGGAGAACGTGATCCGCGACGCGGTGACGTACACTGAGCACGCCAAGCGCAAGACTGTGACGGCCATGGACGTGGTGTACGCCCTGAAGAGGCAGGGGCGCACCCTGTACGGTTTCGGCGGTTAGGCGGTGTGAGACCGAAGGAAGGAAAGAGAGAGATTGAGAAACGGCCCTTTTCAGGGCCACCACAGTGTTCGGAAGTTGAAAAGTGCGAAAGAGTCTGTGTTGCTGGTTTTTTCTCTTTTCCTTTTTAGTCTACTTGGCCTTTTAGTTTTGTTTGGAGGGTTTTTTTGACGTGGTGTGCGGTGCGGTTGGGAGGGAAGGAAGCGTGCCCTTGCGTTGTGTGAGCTCCTTCCTTCCTTCCTTCCTTCCTTCCCCTCCCTCTTTGCTTGTATGCTTCTTGTCGGTGGATGGGCTGTGTGTTGCGGCGCGGCTGAGTGCCGAGGGGTTATTTTTGAGGTGTGTTGTTGTGCGCCACGTGTGCTGGTTAATGGTCGCGAGACTGTGCGTGCGTGGAGTTGAGTGGAGGAGGTGGCCAAGTACGTGTGTACAAGATGGCGGCGCCTGTGTGTGTAAGAAGGAAAAAACCGTACACAGAAAGAGAGAGAGAAAAGTGGTGCGACGAACGACTGGAATTCTGCTTTGGACGTAGGTTTGTGTGGTGGCCCTGAAAAGGGCCGATTGTGTTTTGTTTTTTGAGCCGAGGCGGCAAATGGCGCGCTGCGTGCCAAGGGAGCACGCGGCGGTTGCCGATTGCGCTGTCTCTCTTTTAGGCCTTCTTCTCGGTCTTCTTTGGCAGCAGGACGGCCTGGATGTTGGGCAGGACACCTCCCTGTGCGATGGTGACGCCCGACAAGAGCTTGTTGAGCTCCTCGTCGTTGCGTATGGCGAGCTGCAGGTGGCGCGGGATGATGCGCGTCTTCTTGTTGTCGCGGGCCGCGTTTCCGGCCAGCTCGAGCACCTCAGCCGCGAGGTACTCCATGACGGCGGCGAGGTAGACGGGCGCCCCGGCGCCGACGCGCTCGGCGTAGTTTCCCTTGCGCAGGAGGCGGTGGATTCTGCCGACCGGGAACTGGAGCCCAGCCCTGCTTGAGCGGGACTTTGACTTGCCCTTGACTTTGCCTCCCTTTCCGCGTCCGGACATGGCGATGGGCTAGTTTGGAAAGAAGCGAGAAAGAAAAGCACAACGCCCCAAACGGTGCGAGCCGCAGCGAGTCGAGCAGCGGAGTGCGTGCCGGCGCCGGCGGGGTGGGGGTCCTTTATGGGCTCGGGTGCGGCGGCCGGTTGCGCGCGCGCCCCATTGGTCGGCGGCCGCAGCAGGGCGAGCTGGTAAAGGTGCGGCGGCGGCGTGCGGCGGGTGCCACTGTGTGGGGAGACGCTGACTGGAGCGGAGCGCCTGACTGACTGACTGTTTGTTCGTGATGCCGCCCAAGACTAGCGGGAAAGCCGCCAAGAAGGCTGGCAAGGCGCAGAAGAACATTTCGAAGGGCGACAAGAAGAAGAAGCGCAAGAGGAAGGAGAGCTATGCCATCTACATCTACAAGGTGCTGAAGCAGGTGCACCCTGACACGGGCATCTCTTCGAAGGCGATGAGCATCATGAACAGCTTCGTGAACGACATTTTCGAGCGCATTGCGGCCGAGGCTTCTCGCCTGGCGCACTACAACAAGCGCTCGACCATCACGTCCCGCGAGATCCAGACCGCTGTGCGGCTCTTGCTGCCTGGCGAGCTGGCCAAGCACGCGGTGAGCGAGGGCACGAAGGCGGTGACCAAGTACACGAGCTCCAAGTAAGGAGGTGGCTCTTGGAAATAGGAGGCTCGTCCGCGGCGCGGCGAAGAAAAGAAAAAACGGCCCTTTTCAGGGCCACCGAAATGCCTTTGCGGGAAGGGCGGAATTGTTGTTGTTGTTGTTGTTGTTGTTGTTGTTGTGAGCGGGTGGACGGCGGCACAGCTGTAGCTGTAGCTTGTGGTGTGGTGCGGCGCCGGCGCCTTTGGTTTTGGTGTGACGTTGGGATACGCACTTTAGCCACAGCCGGGTCGTGGGCGTGGGTGTTTCGAGACGTGTTGGTGTTAGGGGGGCGGATCGCTGGAGTTGGCTTGTTTGATATATATATATATATATATATATATTTTTTTTGTCCCCTTTGTATGGTATGGCCGGAGGTGTGGAACGGAAAGCAAACCGCGACTGTCGGATGTCACACCGTTGGTGGCGAGGGTGAGAAACACGTTGCCGCCTACAGCTGCTTCTACGCCGAGCGGGTGCGTTAAGTTAGTTGGTTGGTTGGGCGACGTAAAAGTGGAGCGTGGAGGTGTGTGTGAACGTGAGGAGACACGCATTGCATTGTATTTGTACGCGCGAGGTGAGTTAGGAGACCACGCGCCACGACGTACGGTGCCCTCTTTCGACCTGACGTCTGACGTCTGGTTTTTGTTTGTGGAGGCGGTGTCGTCATTCTGGATGTACGTGTATTTTCCGCTCAGTTGAGTGAGGTGACGCGAGACGACGGCGTCGGTGGTGTTTTTGTTTTGTTGTTGGCGCCCCGGGGATGAAGAGGGGCACCCGACGGTAACGAGAGGTTGCACTTTGTGATCGGTCGAATGTCCGGGGAGCGAGGAATAGGGTGGGGGGTTGAAAAGAAACGCCAGTGTAGGGCAACGGGACGGTGAACGTTCCCGTGGTGTCGGAGGTGTGCAGTGGGGGGGAGGAAAAAAAAAAGCGCGTAACGGCGCGGCTGCCGTGGTGGAAACGTTCTCTCCAACTTTGGTGGTGTCCCCTGTGTGTTTTGTTGTTCTCTATATCGTGTGTCCCCTCGCACAAGACGCTCTCTGGGCGGGTTTGATTCATTCATTTTTGCATTGTCACGTAGCGTAGAATGGAATGCGCAAGAGTTGAGTGAGACTGGCGACGGTATATGGTCTGAGCAGCGTCAGCTGCACTGCACACTCCCCGGAAAAGAATCTTGGATGCCGTGCTAACTGAAATTTGGTGGACGGGGTTCTCAGGGCTGTTTTCCTATTTTGTTGTTTGTTTGTCTCTAGTTAAGATGGTGAAATGACGTCGAAGAAGCAGTATTGCAAATACTGTTATGGAAATGCCCTAGTTTGATGAAAGGAAATGTGTGTTGAATATACAGGATGGTAAAGACCAAGTGCGTTGAAAGAAACGTTGTGAAGGAACGAACGTTCCCTGAATTGGTTTCTTTTTGTTCCCGAGTTGTGTACAATGGACGACGGTTGTGCCATATCGCAGCATTGCATCATCCCCAGGTTTTATTTCAATTGAGCGATAAAAAAAGGAAAAAGAGAAGAACAAGAACACTATCGAAATGGTCTATGGTGTGTGACCCACAATTGTTGTCTTTAAATCACTTACCCAACCATGTCGTAAAAATATTTTTTTTTTTTTTTTACAGTGGCTGCCGAATGACCTAGATGTAACAGAGAGAGAGAGAAACACATGGCGTGTCAGATGTTTGTTTTCTTTTCCCCCCCGTCAAGTGGCAAATGCGAACACCGTCAGCTGTAATTGACGATCGACACTAGTATGGCGCGAAAAGGGGGTGCGACCTGTGCAGTTGTGGGTGAAACTTTGGGTGATGGGCTGTCATGCGGCATCGCGTGCGTTCATTACCCCTCGGCGGCGGCGCCGCAGCTCCGTCCAGCTCGCGCTCTCGGAAACAACCCTCTCGTAATGCCGCGTCTCCTCCGTCACTGCAATTTTCAAAGGGAAACCTGTGTGGCCGGTGGGGGTGTGTCAACCGTTGGCCTCAAGCTCCGCCGACAAAAAGTGTTGAGTGTATCCAGTGTGAGAGAGGTTGACGCTTTTCGTGGGGTGTGTGTGTGTGTGTGTGGCAATGTTTTGAAAAGTTTGCAACGTACGTTAAGAAGTGTTGACGCTGAAACTTGCGGGCTGTGTGGCCCTGGTGGTTGGCTGGCTGGAGACGCGGGCGTGTCCAGTCGGTCGGTTGTTGTGGCTGAAAGGTACGTATACGGTTCCGCCGTCCCGTCGGAACTGCGTCTGTCTGGAAGGTATGACGTGACGTGCAGTTTTTATTAGGTCAGCCCTTGTTGTGTATTGTTCCATTTGTTGCTCACTCGTCACCCGTATTTGGTGTGGCGATGTATGTGGACGTACTGCTGGATCAGTGTCAGGGTTTCCGTGGGAGGTGTTGGTTGGGGTTGGATTTGCCTGACACGGCTGAGTCCGCAATTGGCCTGCCGTTCGTTGATGCGATATGTGGGTTCTGAGGAAGAATGTGTACGAGATAGTTGCCCCTGCCCTGCCCTTTCTTTCGCGTTCGTGTGTGCCCCCCTTGTTGTGTAGTGTGGGTTGAAAATGGTTCTTTACCGAGTGGGGGGGAATGGGATGGACGGATCCGTTGCTGTTGCTGTCACCGTCAAGACAACGCACGCACGCACGCACCCCTGTCCTACGAGAAGGTGTGTCAACCGGGGTTTCGGTAGTCGTGTGTGTAGGGGACGGGGAGAAGCAAAGTGGAGAGTGCGGCACGGGCAGAGAGTGGAATTGGGGCGCGTTGATGTTGGGAAACATCCCCCAAGGGTTGCGGGATGATGTGGCGGTGAGAGCGGGGGGCGGGGGAGAAAAGAAAAGCGAAAAAGAACTAAGGAAGAGGAGGAGGCGTGCGTGCGCGCAGTGGCGGGGCACCAAAGACCTGTCGTGTGGTGTCGGCCGAACGCGAGCGCGAACGCGAACGCGTGTGCGGGGCAGCGTCGGCACGGAGAAGCGAGGAGGAGAGAGAGAGAGAGAGAGAGAGAGAGAGAGCTGGTCTGATGGGTATTTTTTACCCCCTGTACTCGAAGGACCGGATCTGTCCTTGATCCCTGCCTTCTGTCTGATTATGTTGGGTAACAAAATGATGGGTCTCTTGGGTGTGTGTAGATGTTTGTTGTTTGAGTGAGTGTTATGGTGTTTGTATTTTATTTTTGTTTATCATGGTATGTTGTAGTTTGTGGTGTTTTGTCGTGATGGGAAATGTCGTTCTTGGGTCGGGTGGATTTTGTCCCAGATTTCTGATGAGTGGGTGGTTCGAATCCGTGGTTTGGTGGAAAAAAAAAAAAAAAAAAAAAAAAAAAAAAAAAAAAAAAACAACAAAAACAACTTTATGGATTTTTCTTTGGATGATTTCCGGGATTTTGATTGAGTATGTTATGGTTTGTGTATATGTCTCGGTTTGTCTGGTACCGGCCGGCATCAGCAGTAATTCTGAAGTATTTGTTCTGCACCCTTTTTTACTCTTGTTATGTTTGGTGTCTGCGGCCATTGACCAGATTTTCAGAGCCGTAAGTGATGGCTGGTTCCTATGACGGTTTTGAAGATTTTCTTTTTGGCGCGCATATTTATTCTGTTTCCTTTGATGATTGGGTACAGTCTGAATATTGCTGCTGCAGCCTTGTTACAAACGTGTGTAACATGGTCTCTAAATGTCAACCTCTTGTCCAGCTTGATGCCTAGATACTTTATTGTGCCTGACCATGGAAGATTGTTATTTCTGAGGCGTATATGCAGGTTAGGAGGTATTCTTTTTGAATGTGAATCGTATTGTATTGCTTGGGTTTTCTCCGCGTTTATTGTTTTTTGTTTCCATTGGTTAGCCCATTTCTGGATGGATTGTAGGTGTTGCTCTATTTTTGTGACTCTATATTGCAGGTTAGAACTGCTGCGGTAGACTGCAGTGTCGTCTGCAAATAGTGACAAGTGTCCTCCCAGCTGTTTGTTTGTGTATATTGAGTAGAGAATGGGCCCCAGCACTGAGCCTTGCGGGACTCCAGCCTCTATGGATCTAGTGTTACTTGCCGCTCCTGGTACATGGACATAGAATGCTCCGTTGCGGAGAAAAGAAGCAATAATGTGGATGGGGCAGTTGTACTGGTGGAGCTTGTAGATAAGGCGTTATCCGATGTCAAGCAGGACTGCTCCAGTACTGTGTCTAATGTTTCTGGCCTGACATATGTGCTCGACTAGTCTGGTCACCTGGTGGGTGGTGCTGTGTTCTTCGCGGAATCGGAATTGTTGTGGGATGATTATGTTGTTATCCTTTAAGAATTGAATTTCTTCAGTTCAGTTTGAATGAGCTTTCCGAGGACCTTTCCAAGGAAGTTGGCCTATAGTTTTGCGGAAATAATAAGTCCTTGTTTGGCTTTGGTAATGTGATGACTCGGGCCTGTTTCCAAGTAGTTTAGTCTGAAGCAAGCATTATATATTGATGTTAGATAGATAATTGATAGTTGCTGGAGGTAGGTGATGTAGTAGTTGCGGTTTGATGGAATCTGGGCCTGATGCCTTCTTAGGATGTGTGTATGTTTGTGATGTGATAAGATACGGGGTTTCTGCGTTTATTGGATTGTGAAAGATGTTCTGATCGGGGCACTTAGGATGCGGTTTTACCCTTCTGAGTACCATTTCCTGGTGGTCATCAGTTTCGTCATCTACCGCTTCTGGTGCTTGGAATTGCCTTTCTAGTGAATCCGCCAGTGCTTCAGCTCGGTCTGTGGGGTCGTTCCTTCCCCATGTAGATGTAGATGTTTCGTGTCTAGTTTACGAGTTTTAAGAAATTTCCAGAATTTTTCCTGGTCCCTTCCTGCTTCTCGTAACGTTTCCTCCCACGCCTCGCTACGGTGGTTTTCGGAGCTCTCTTTTTGATCCTCCCGGCCAATTGCTCTGATTTTCGTCGGTCGGCTGGGTCCCTGTAGTTTCTGGCGCGCGCGGGCTGCGGTTGGCGCCTTTGGTGGCAACGGCCGGGGCAAGCAGCGGTGTGTGGTGTGGTGCGGGGCGGGCAGGGGCAGGGGCAGGGGCAGTGGTGGTTGACGGATGGCCTGGGGGCCGAAAAACGGGGCCGGACGGCGGACGGCGGACGGCGGACGGATGTTGAGAGAGGCGGCGCGCACGCGTCTCGCGCGGACACAGGCGCCACAGCGTTGATGATTGGAAGGAGGTGCGGTGCGGGGATGGGCCCAGGAAAAAAGACGGTCGTGGCCCCTGTCTTGGGTGCGTGTCGACGTCAGCACCGTCGGTGTGGTGTGGGCAGGGAGGGGGGAAAAGCGGGCTGCGGGCTGCGGAGGGAATGGTGGTGGGGAGTAGGCACACATGTGGGCGGGCGCAAAATCGGCCGGTGCCCGTAAACCGCGGCGGGATATTGGGTGGAAAAGAGGGAAATTGTAGAAAGGAAAACAAGCGGAGGGGGCGAATGTGGTGGGGTGGGGGGACGGGCGGGGGCGAGGCGACAGCTTGCTTTTTCTTTTTCATTTTATTTTATTTTGTTGTAGTGTTTTTGTTTTTTTTTTTTTGTTTTTTTTTGCGTGTGTGTGGCCTTGGAGAGGCTGGTCTTGTGTGGCTTACGCTTTGGGTGCGTGTGTTGGTACTTTTTCGTTTTTTTCTTGTTCTGCAGAGCAGGGGCGGGGCGGTGGGAACGGCTGGCTGGCTGTGCCCAGAGGAGGAGGAGACGCTGGCGGCGGGCCCGGCTCCTGGGGCTGCTGTTGCATGCGCTGTGCAAAGAAAGGAAGAGTGGGTTTGTTTGGCTGGTGAAGTGCATTATTTAAGTGTGGGCTTGCCGGCCTGGCTCCGATGCGCAGGTAGATAGATGCCGGCGGCGACCGCAGGCAGGCGCGTTGTGTGTACAGAGGGACGAGCCATGTGTTTTGCAAGCAGGACGTGGCGTGCCGAGTGGAGAGGAGGCGGCGGCTCGGCTCGGTTCGGCCCGGTCCGGCGGTGCCGCGCTGTTGTCGCGGACGTGAGCGCCCCCTGGCGGGCGGGTGGTTGGCGGCGGCGTGGTGGACGCGTGTGGCAGTTGTGTGCACGGGTTGCTTGGGCGAGTGAGCAGTGGCTGGCGGTGTTGGCGCGTCGTCGGGGAGGTATGTGTTGCGGCCGCGTCTGCTGCGCGCTGCGTCGTTGTGTCGACTGTGTGTGGGCGTGGGCACGTGTGCTCTGCCGAGGGCGTCGTAAAAAAGTGGGTCGCGGTGTGCGTGCGTAGCCCGTGATGATGTATTGTGCGTCGCGTCGTTGTGTGCGAAACGGATGCCGAGAGGTGTGTGGTGAGTGCGAAGCGCGAATGTGCGGCGTTTGGCGGTTTCGGTGTGTTTTCTGTTTTTGCGGCGTGAGAGTGGGGCTGGCTGGCTGTTTGTTGTTGGTTGCCTTGTGTGTGTAGGTTGATGGCGCGACGCGGAGGGGACGCCGTTTGCTGCGTGCCTTGCCTCGCGTGTGTTTGGGTCGTGGGGGCGGTGTTTTTGTTTGTATTTGGATTTTCATTTTTTGGCGTGTTGTGTCGTGTATGGCAAGGGCGAGAGGAGTAGTGCGGTAGTGGTAGTGCAGTAGTGTCGTTGCGGCACGGGCGTCTGGTGGGGCTGTGCGTCGTGGCGGGGAAGGTGTGTAGGTTGCGGCGATGCGGCGAGCCCAGCCCGTCGTTTGACGGTGTGCCGGGTGAGTTGCGCTGCGAATCGAGTGTGGCGGGAAGGGAGCTGCGTGGCGCCTGCGTCCGTTGGCAGCAGGGGCTGTGCTTTTGAGAGTTTGTTTGATTTCGGGACGACGACGACGACGACGACTGGTTGGTTGGTTGGTTGGTTGGTGGGTGGGGTGGCGTGCACGTTTGTCGTACTGGGCGAGTCGATTGCCTGCCGGCTGGCGAAAGGTGCGCCGCCGCCGCCCGTCTCTCGCGCTCTGTGTTGTTTTTTTTTTTTTTTTCTGTGTGTGTCGGCTGCGTTTTTGTTTGCGGTGCGCGCGAAAACGGTGGTGCCGAAAGTGTGCCGGCGTGGCGTTGCGACCGCGACCGCGACCGCGACGAGCCGCGGGCGCGCCATTTGGCTGGTGTTGCGTGAAGAGCGGCTGTGTACGGGTAGTGGCTGTAGCCGTACGTGTACGTGCATCCGGCCCGGCCGCCAGCCCAGCCCAGCCCAGCCGAGTCGGGTGAGCGGAGGCCGACACGTGGTGGTGCTGTGCTCTCTCGGCTCGGGGGGGTTTGTGTGTGTGTGCGTGCGTGCGTGCGTGCGTGTGTGTGTGTGTGTGTGTGTGTGTGTGTGTGTGTGTGTGTGTGTGTCTCGTTCGCTCTCCGGAATCTGCTCGTTCTGCTGATCCCCGCCTGTCGGCGTCGTTTATTTTTACTTATTTATTTTTTACCTGTTGTTTGTTTTTCGACGTCGTCTTGCAGTTTTGTCCTTTGCGGCGTGCCGACGACCCGCCGCGCGACCTTATGAAACCCCAAAGCGTGGCGTGGCCGAGCCGCAGCAGCTAAGGGGGTGCGGCCGCCTCGACGCCTTAACCTCCTAAACTTCTTTAAGCCGTTAACGCAGCCACCTAAACTAACGTAACCTAACCTAAGCCCTTAGGCCAACCCCCAAGTCGCCTTAACCTAACGTACGTGACCGCAACCTTAGCTTAACGCCTACGTTAAGACGTGACGTCACGTCAACGCTTAACCTAACCCTGACGCCTTCTTAGCCTAACCTGACGTAACCTAAGGTAAGGTAACCGTTGAAAGAAAGAAACCACCTTTGTTTTGACGTTGAGGCGTGTAAGGTCGGCTGTGAGGGCAGATTCGGTGTGTCTGTAGTTGGGGCTGGCTGGTAAATTTATTTTGTTTGTTTGTTTATCGTTGTTTTGTTTTCGCCTGTGGCGGGGGGGTTGGCGCTCCGTCGGCCGGTGCCATGTTGCGCAGGCGGCGATCGTAAAAAAGTAAAAAAAAAAAAAAAAAGAAAAAAAAATGTGTTGGAAGGGCTGTGGGTGTTGGCGGGCGAGGCGAGAGGAGGAGGACGGCCCGCGGCCGTGGCCCGACGGCTGCGGGCCGATCGGGAAAACGGCGGAAGGCGATGGGGCGGCGGAGGTGCGTTTGTGCACGGCCGTCATCGCCGCACGACTCGGCTCGTGTGGCTGTGGCGCCGGCCGCGGTGGCCGGGCTGCCGCGGCGACGGTGTGGGAGTTTTGACGAAGGTTTGGCCATTGTGGCGGGTCGTCGGCTGGGGCTGTGGGGGCGGCATTTGGGCGGGGGCGGCGATTCTCGGCGGGCCGACCCAGGCTGTGGCGCGCGGTGGCTGCAGTTTGGCCGTGGTTTGCGGCGCCGCCGCGGCGACTGGTTGGCGACCGTGGTGTCGGTGTGTGTAGCCCCATCCTCGGTGGTTTGAATGGCGCGGGTGGTTGCGGCGCAGGTTGGGGGCTGCTCCGCGCAGGCTGTCGGACGTTGGGCGGTAGCAAGCGCGGGAGGCGCGGCGCGGCGGCGCGGCGGCGCGCCGAGTGGCGGCCGCTCTCTCGGCCGTCCGCGCCCGCCCGCGACACTGGCTGGGCCAGGCGCGTGCGCGGCTATTCTCTGCTGCGCGCCCCTCGCTGTTGTGCGTCGTCGAAGGAGAGAAGGAAGCGAAACCAAGGGGAAAAAAAGAAAAGAGAACAGGCAAAAGATGGCAGACCAGGCGGCTACGAACGAGACTGCCGCGGCACCCGCCGCCACCGGCACTACGAAGAAGGCCAAGTCTGCGTCGTCTGCGAAGAAGCCGCGCGCCAAGCCTGCGCACCCGCGCACCTCTGAGATGGTGACGGCCGCCATCAAGAGTCTGAAGGAGCGCGGCGGGTCGTCGCTGCAGGCGATCAAGAAGTACATTGCCGCGCACTACAAGCTGGACGCGGAGAAGCTGGCGCCCTTTATCAAGAAGTACCTCAAGTCGGCCGTCGTGGCTGGCGAGCTGGTGCAGACGAAGGGGAAGGGCGCGTCGGGCTCTTTCAAGCTTGCCGGCGCCGGCGGCGGGGCGGCCGAGGGCGGCAAGGCTCGTGGTGGCGGCGGTGGTGCGAAGAAGAAGCGCGCCGCTCCGGCCAGCAAGGAGAAGAAGGGGGCCCGTGCGGCCGGCGCAAAGAAGGCTGGCGGCGTGAAGGCGGCGACCGGTCGGAAGGCGGGCGCCGCCAAGAAGGCGTCTGCGGCGTCGGCCGCTCCCGCGGGTGCGAAGAAGGCGGCTGCGGCCAAGCCGGCCAAGGCCAAGTCGCCGTCGAAGGCGAAGAAGGCCGCCAAGGTTCCGACGAAGAAGCCGAAGGCGCCGCGCCCGAAGAAGGCGACGGCGACGCCGTCTAAGGCGAAGGCTTCGCCCAAGAAGAAGAAGTAAAAAGGGCAGGGAAGGGTTGGCGGTTGACACCGTCGCCTGGTGGCCGGCGCGCAACCAGAGGCTGTCGCGCGGTCCCGGACAAAAACAAAAACGGCCCTTCTCAGGGCCATCAAAGCACGTCGGGAAGGTGTTGATTGTCGTGTCGTGGTCGGTCGGTTGCCTTGTCTGTCTGTCTTGCTTGCTGGCGTTTGTTTGTTTGTTTCATGTGTGGATGGTGTTTGCGTGCCGCGGTGGTTGGATTGTGGGGTCGTTGGCGGGCGTGGGCGGCGGCGCCGCGGTTGGTGTTACATAAAGTGTATTTTACTTTTATTATTTTTACCTATTTATTTTGCGCCGCGTTTGTTTGTTTGTCTTGGTGGTGGTTTTGGAATAGTCTTTTTTGCTTTGCTTTGCTTTGCTTTCCGGGCGTCACGTTTTGTGCCGTGGCCTGTGTGGGTGGCGCTATTGACGCTTGCGACTTGGCTCGGCCGGTGCGGTGCTTTTTTTTTTTTTTTTTTTTTTTTTGGAAACGGCGGCGCCGGGCCGGGCCGGGCCGGGGGTGGGACGACTGGACTGGACTGGAGAGTGAGTGGGGAACTAGTCGTTGCGACCGACAAAGTTTTGCTCGCGACGGAGAGACGTTAGTGGCCCTGAAAAGGGCCGTTTTGTTTGTTTGGCGGTGTGCGGGTTTAGGCGCGCTCGCCGCGGATGCGGCGCGCGAGCTGGATGTCCTTGGGCATGATGGTGACTCGCTTGGCGTGGATTGCGCACAGGTTGGTGTCTTCGAAGAGGCCGACGAGGTAGGCCTCGCTGGCCTCCTGCAGGGCCATGACTGCGGAGCTCTGGAAGCGCAGGTCGGTCTTGAAGTCCTGGGCGATCTCGCGCACTAGGCGCTGGAATGGCAGCTTGCGGATGAGCAGCTCTGTGCTCTTCTGGTAGCGCCTGATTTCTCGCAGGGCGACGGTGCCCGGCCTGTAGCGGTGGGGCTTCTTGACGCCGCCGGTGGCGGGCGCGCTCTTCCTCGCCGCCTTGGTGGCGAGCTGTTTGCGCGGCGCCTTTCCGCCGGTGGACTTGCGGGCCGTTTGCTTTGTCCGGGCCATGGCTACTGCGGATGCGGATGCGGCGTGGAGGATATGCGTGCGCGACGGCGTCCGGTGCTGCCTTGACAACGGGCCCGCGCGCCCCGGGTGCTGCGCTTATATGCCCTCGGTGCGCGGTGGTGGGGGGAGGGGAGGGCGGGCCGCGGGGCCCCAGAGTCTATATAGGGGGGCGGCGCGCGCGCTGGGCGCCACAACCGTAGCCGACTCGCTAGCGCCGGGTGAGGAGCTTGCCTTGCTTTCTTGTTTTTTATATTATTGTGGTTGAGACGCTTGAAGAAGAAGAAGAATGACAGGCCGCGGCAAGGGAGGAAAGGGGCTCGGCAAGGGTGGCGCCAAGCGGCACCGCAAGGTGTTGCGCGACAACATCCAGGGCATCACGAAGCCCGCGATCCGCCGCCTGGCGCGCAGGGGCGGCGTGAAGCGCATCTCTGGTCTGATCTACGAGGAGACGCGCGGAGTGCTGAAGGTGTTCCTGGAGAACGTGATCCGCGACGCGGTGACGTACACTGAGCACGCCAAGCGCAAGACTGTGACGGCCATGGACGTGGTGTACGCCCTGAAGAGGCAGGGGCGCACCCTGTACGGTTTCGGCGGTTAGGCGGTGTGAGACCGAAGGAAGGAAAGAGAGAGATTGAGAAACGGCCCTTTTCAGGGCCACCACAGTGTTCGGAAGTTGAAAAGTGCGAAAGAGTCTGTGTTGCTGGTTTTTTCTCTTTTCCTTTTTAGTCTACTTGGCCTTTTAGTTTTGTTTGGAGGGTTTTTTTGACGTGGTGTGCGGTGCGGTTGGGAGGGAAGGAAGCGTGCCCTTGCGTTGTGTGAGCTCCTTCCTTCCTTCCTTCCTTCCTTCCCCTCCCTCTTTGCTTGTATGCTTCTTGTCGGTGGATGGGCTGTGTGTTGCGGCGCGGCTGAGTGCCGAGGGGTTATTTTTGAGGTGTGTTGTTGTGCGCCACGTGTGCTGGTTAATGGTCGCGAGACTGTGCGTGCGTGGAGTTGAGTGGAGGAGGTGGCCAAGTACGTGTGTACAAGATGGCGGCGCCTGTGTGTGTAAGAAGGAAAAAACCGTACACAGAAAGAGAGAGAGAAAAGTGGTGCGACGAACGACTGGAATTCTGCTTTGGACGTAGGTTTGTGTGGTGGCCCTGAAAAGGGCCGATTGTGTTTTGTTTTTTGAGCCGAGGCGGCAAATGGCGCGCTGCGTGCCAAGGGAGCACGCGGCGGTTGCCGATTGCGCTGTCTCTCTTTTAGGCCTTCTTCTCGGTCTTCTTTGGCAGCAGGACGGCCTGGATGTTGGGCAGGACACCTCCCTGTGCGATGGTGACGCCCGACAAGAGCTTGTTGAGCTCCTCGTCGTTGCGTATGGCGAGCTGCAGGTGGCGCGGGATGATGCGCGTCTTCTTGTTGTCGCGGGCCGCGTTTCCGGCCAGCTCGAGCACCTCAGCCGCGAGGTACTCCATGACGGCGGCGAGGTAGACGGGCGCCCCGGCGCCGACGCGCTCGGCGTAGTTTCCCTTGCGCAGGAGGCGGTGGATTCTGCCGACCGGGAACTGGAGCCCAGCCCTGCTTGAGCGGGACTTTGACTTGCCCTTGACTTTGCCTCCCTTTCCGCGTCCGGACATGGCGATGGGCTAGTTTGGAAAGAAGCGAGAAAGAAAAGCACAACGCCCCAAACGGTGCGAGCCGCAGCGAGTCGAGCAGCGGAGTGCGTGCCGGCGCCGGCGGGGTGGGGGTCCTTTATGGGCTCGGGTGCGGCGGCCGGTTGCGCGCGCGCCCCATTGGTCGGCGGCCGCAGCAGGGCGAGCTGGTAAAGGTGCGGCGGCGGCGTGCGGCGGGTGCCACTGTGTGGGGAGACGCTGACTGGAGCGGAGCGCCTGACTGACTGACTGTTTGTTCGTGATGCCGCCCAAGACTAGCGGGAAAGCCGCCAAGAAGGCTGGCAAGGCGCAGAAGAACATTTCGAAGGGCGACAAGAAGAAGAAGCGCAAGAGGAGAGCTATGCCATCTACATCTACAAGGTGCTGAAGCAGGTGCACCCTGACACGGGCATCTCTTCGAAGGCGATGAGCATCATGAACAGCTTCGTGAACGACATTTTCGAGCGCATTGCGGCCGAGGCTTCTCGCCTGGCGCACTACAACAAGCGCTCGACCATCACGTCCCGCGAGATCCAGACCGCTGTGCGGCTCTTGCTGCCTGGCGAGCTGGCCAAGCACGCGGTGAGCGAGGGCACGAAGGCGGTGACCAAGTACACGAGCTCCAAGTAAGGAGGTGGCTCTTGGAAATAGGAGGCTCGTCCGCGGCGCGGCGAAGAAAAGAAAAAACGGCCCTTTTCAGGGCCACCGAAATGCCTTTGCGGGAAGGGCGGAATTGTTGTTGTTGTTGTTGTTGTTGTTGTTGTTGTGAGCGGGTGGACGGCGGCACAGCTGTAGCTGTAGCTTGTGGTGTGGTGCGGCGCCGGCGCCTTTGGTTTTGGTGTGACGTTGGGATACGCACTTTAGCCACAGCCGGGTCGTGGGCGTGGGTGTTTCGAGACGTGTTGGTGTTAGGGGGGCGGATCGCTGGAGTTGGCTTGTTTGATATATATATATATATATATATATATTTTTTTTGTCCCCTTTGTATGGTATGGCCGGAGGTGTGGAACGGAAAGCAAACCGCGACTGTCGGATGTCACACCGTTGGTGGCGAGGGTGAGAAACACGTTGCCGCCTACAGCTGCTTCTACGCCGAGCGGGTGCGTTAAGTTAGTTGGTTGGTTGGGCGACGTAAAAGTGGAGCGTGGAGGTGTGTGTGAACGTGAGGAGACACGCATTGCATTGTATTTGTACGCGCGAGGTGAGTTAGGAGACCACGCGCCACGACGTACGGTGCCCTCTTTCGACCTGACGTCTGACGTCTGGTTTTTGTTTGTGGAGGCGGTGTCGTCATTCTGGATGTACGTGTATTTTCCGCTCAGTTGAGTGAGGTGACGCGAGACGACGGCGTCGGTGGTGTTTTTGTTTTGTTGTTGGCGCCCCGGGGATGAAGAGGGGCACCCGACGGTAACGAGAGGTTGCACTTTGTGATCGGTCGAATGTCCGGGGAGCGAGGAATAGGGTGGGGGGTTGAAAAGAAACGCCAGTGTAGGGCAACGGGACGGTGAACGTTCCCGTGGTGTCGGAGGTGTGCAGTGGGGGGGAGGAAAAAAAAAAGCGCGTAACGGCGCGGCTGCCGTGGTGGAAACGTTCTCTCCAACTTTGGTGGTGTCCCCTGTGTGTTTTGTTGTTCTCTATATCGTGTGTCCCCTCGCACAAGACGCTCTCTGGGCGGGTTTGATTCATTCATTTTTGCATTGTCACGTAGCGTAGAATGGAATGCGCAAGAGTTGAGTGAGACTGGCGACGGTATATGGTCTGAGCAGCGTCAGCTGCACTGCACACTCCCCGGAAAAGAATCTTGGATGCCGTGCTAACTGAAATTTGGTGGACGGGGTTCTCAGGGCTGTTTTCCTATTTTGTTGTTTGTTTGTCTCTAGTTAAGATGGTGAAATGACGTCGAAGAAGCAGTATTGCAAATACTGTTATGGAAATGCCCTAGTTTGATGAAAGGAAATGTGTGTTGAATATACAGGATGGTAAAGACCAAGTGCGTTGAAAGAAACGTTGTGAAGGAACGAACGTTCCCTGAATTGGTTTCTTTTTGTTCCCGAGTTGTGTACAATGGACGACGGTTGTGCCATATCGCAGCATTGCATCATCCCCAGGTTTTATTTCAATTGAGCGATAAAAAAAGGAAAAAGAGAAGAACAAGAACACTATCGAAATGGTCTATGGTGTGTGACCCACAATTGTTGTCTTTAAATCACTTACCCAACCATGTCGTAAAAATATTTTTTTTTTTTTTTTACAGTGGCTGCCGAATGACCTAGATGTAACAGAGAGAGAGAGAAACACATGGCGTGTCAGATGTTTGTTTTCTTTTCCCCCCCGTCAAGTGGCAAATGCGAACACCGTCAGCTGTAATTGACGATCGACACTAGTATGGCGCGAAAAGGGGGTGCGACCTGTGCAGTTGTGGGTGAAACTTTGGGTGATGGGCTGTCATGCGGCATCGCGTGCGTTCATTACCCCTCGGCGGCGGCGCCGCAGCTCCGTCCAGCTCGCGCTCTCGGAAACAACCCTCTCGTAATGCCGCGTCTCCTCCGTCACTGCAATTTTCAAAGGGAAACCTGTGTGGCCGGTGGGGGTGTGTCAACCGTTGGCCTCAAGCTCCGCCGACAAAAAGTGTTGAGTGTATCCAGTGTGAGAGAGGTTGACGCTTTTCGTGGGGTGTGTGTGTGTGTGTGTGGCAATGTTTTGAAAAGTTTGCAACGTACGTTAAGAAGTGTTGACGCTGAAACTTGCGGGCTGTGTGGCCCTGGTGGTTGGCTGGCTGGAGACGCGGGCGTGTCCAGTCGGTCGGTTGTTGTGGCTGAAAGGTACGTATACGGTTCCGCCGTCCCGTCGGAACTGCGTCTGTCTGGAAGGTATGACGTGACGTGCAGTTTTTATTAGGTCAGCCCTTGTTGTGTATTGTTCCATTTGTTGCTCACTCGTCACCCGTATTTGGTGTGGCGATGTATGTGGACGTACTGCTGGATCAGTGTCAGGGTTTCCGTGGGAGGTGTTGGTTGGGGTTGGATTTGCCTGACACGGCTGAGTCCGCAATTGGCCTGCCGTTCGTTGATGCGATATGTGGGTTCTGAGGAAGAATGTGTACGAGATAGTTGCCCCTGCCCTGCCCTTTCTTTCGCGTTCGTGTGTGCCCCCCTTGTTGTGTAGTGTGGGTTGAAAATGGTTCTTTACCGAGTGGGGGGGAATGGGATGGACGGATCCGTTGCTGTTGCTGTCACCGTCAAGACAACGCACGCACGCACGCACCCCTGTCCTACGAGAAGGTGTGTCAACCGGGGTTTCGGTAGTCGTGTGTGTAGGGGACGGGGAGAAGCAAAGTGGAGAGTGCGGCACGGGCAGAGAGTGGAATTGGGGCGCGTTGATGTTGGGAAACATCCCCCAAGGGTTGCGGGATGATGTGGCGGTGAGAGCGGGGGGCGGGGGAGAAAAGAAAAGCGAAAAAGAACTAAGGAAGAGGAGGAGGCGTGCGTGCGCGCAGTGGCGGGGCACCAAAGACCTGTCGTGTGGTGTCGGCCGAACGCGAGCGCGAACGCGAACGCGTGTGCGGGGCAGCGTCGGCACGGAGAAGCGAGGAGGAGAGAGAGAGAGAGAGAGAGAGAGAGAGAGAGAGAGCTGGTCTGATGGGTATTTTTTACCCCCTGTACTCGAAGGACCGGATCTGTCCTTGATCCCTGCCTTCTGTCTGATTATGTTGGGTAACAAAATGATGGGTCTCTTGGGTGTGTGTAGATGTTTGTTGTTTGAGTGAGTGTTATGGTGTTTGTATTTTATTTTTGTTTATCATGGTATGTTGTAGTTTGTGGTGTTTTGTCGTGATGGGAAATGTCGTTCTTGGGTCGGGTGGATTTTGTCCCAGATTTCTGATGAGTGGGTGGTTCGAATCCGTGGTTTGGTGGAAAAAAAAAAAAAAAAAAAAAAAAAAAAAAAAAAAAAAACAACAAAAACAACTTTATGGATTTTTCTTTGGATGATTTCCGGGATTTTGATTGAGTATGTTATGGTTTGTGTATATGTCTCGGTTTGTCTGGTACCGGCCGGCATCAGCAGTAATTCTGAAGTATTTGTTCTGCACCCTTTTTTACTCTTGTTATGTTTGGTGTCTGCGGCCATTGACCAGATTTTCAGAGCCGTAAGTGATGGCTGGTTCCTATGACGGTTTTGAAGATTTTCTTTTTGGCGCGCATATTTATTCTGTTTCCTTTGATGATTGGGTACAGTCTGAATATTGCTGCTGCAGCCTTGTTACAAACGTGTGTAACATGGTCTCTAAATGTCAACCTCTTGTCCAGCTTGATGCCTAGATACTTTATTGTGCCTGACCATGGAAGATTGTTATTTCTGAGGCGTATATGCAGGTTAGGAGGTATTCTTTTTGAATGTGAATCGTATTGTATTGCTTGGGTTTTCTCCGCGTTTATTGTTTTTTGTTTCCATTGGTTAGCCCATTTCTGGATGGATTGTAGGTGTTGCTCTATTTTTGTGACTCTATATTGCAGGTTAGAACTGCTGCGGTAGACTGCAGTGTCGTCTGCAAATAGTGACAAGTGTCCTCCCAGCTGTTTGTTTGTGTATATTGAGTAGAGAATGGGCCCCAGCACTGAGCCTTGCGGGACTCCAGCCTCTATGGATCTAGTGTTACTTGCCGCTCCTGGTACATGGACATAGAATGCTCCGTTGCGGAGAAAAGAAGCAATAATGTGGATGGGGCAGTTGTACTGGTGGAGCTTGTAGATAAGGCGTTATCCGATGTCAAGCAGGACTGCTCCAGTACTGTGTCTAATGTTTCTGGCCTGACATATGTGCTCGACTAGTCTGGTCACCTGGTGGGTGGTGCTGTGTTCTTCGCGGAATCGGAATTGTTGTGGGATGATTATGTTGTTATCCTTTAAGAATTGAATTTCTTCAGTTCAGTTTGAATGAGCTTTCCGAGGACCTTTCCAAGGAAGTTGGCCTATAGTTTTGCGGAAATAATAAGTCCTTGTTTGGCTTTGGTAATGTGATGACTCGGGCCTGTTTCCAAGTAGTTTAGTCTGAAGCAAGCATTATATATTGATGTTAGATAGATAATTGATAGTTGCTGGAGGTAGGTGATGTAGTAGTTGCGGTTTGATGGAATCTGGGCCTGATGCCTTCTTAGGATGTGTGTATGTTTGTGATGTGATAAGATACGGGGTTTCTGCGTTTATTGGATTGTGAAAGATGTTCTGATCGGGGCACTTAGGATGCGGTTTTACCCTTCTGAGTACCATTTCCTGGTGGTCATCAGTTTCGTCATCTACCGCTTCTGGTGCTTGGAATTGCCTTTCTAGTGAATCCGCCAGTGCTTCAGCTCGGTCTGTGGGGTCGTTCCTTCCCCATGTAGATGTAGATGTTTCGTGTCTAGTTTACGAGTTTTAAGAAATTTCCAGAATTTTTCCTGGTCCCTTCCTGCTTCTCGTAACGTTTCCTCCCACGCCTCGCTACGGTGGTTTTCGGAGCTCTCTTTTTGATCCTCCCGGCCAATTGCTCTGATTTTCGTCGGTCGGCTGGGTCCCTGTAGTTTCTGGCGCGCGCGGGCTGCGGTTGGCGCCTTTGGTGGCAACGGCCGGGGCAAGCAGCGGTGTGTGGTGTGGTGCGGGGCGGGCAGGGGCAGGGGCAGGGGCAGTGGTGGTTGACGGATGGCCTGGGGGCCGAAAAACGGGGCCGGACGGCGGACGGCGGACGGCGGACGGATGTTGAGAGAGGCGGCGCGCACGCGTCTCGCGCGGACACAGGCGCCACAGCGTTGATGATTGGAAGGAGGTGCGGTGCGGGGATGGGCCCAGGAAAAAAGACGGTCGTGGCCCCTGTCTTGGGTGCGTGTCGACGTCAGCACCGTCGGTGTGGTGTGGGCAGGGAGGGGGGAAAAGCGGGCTGCGGGCTGCGGAGGGAATGGTGGTGGGGAGTAGGCACACATGTGGGCGGGCGCAAAATCGGCCGGTGCCCGTAAACCGCGGCGGGATATTGGGTGGAAAAGAGGGAAATTGTAGAAAGGAAAACAAGCGGAGGGGGCGAATGTGGTGGGGTGGGGGGACGGGCGGGGGCGAGGCGACAGCTTGCTTTTTCTTTTTCATTTTATTTTATTTTGTTGTAGTGTTTTTGTTTTTTTTTTTTTGTTTTTTTTTGCGTGTGTGTGGCCTTGGAGAGGCTGGTCTTGTGTGGCTTACGCTTTGGGTGCGTGTGTTGGTACTTTTTCGTTTTTTTCTTGTTCTGCAGAGCAGGGGCGGGGCGGTGGGAACGGCTGGCTGGCTGTGCCCAGAGGAGGAGGAGACGCTGGCGGCGGGCCCGGCTCCTGGGGCTGCTGTTGCATGCGCTGTGCAAAGAAAGGAAGAGTGGGTTTGTTTGGCTGGTGAAGTGCATTATTTAAGTGTGGGCTTGCCGGCCTGGCTCCGATGCGCAGGTAGATAGATGCCGGCGGCGACCGCAGGCAGGCGCGTTGTGTGTACAGAGGGACGAGCCATGTGTTTTGCAAGCAGGACGTGGCGTGCCGAGTGGAGAGGAGGCGGCGGCTCGGCTCGGTTCGGCCCGGTCCGGCGGTGCCGCGCTGTTGTCGCGGACGTGAGCGCCCCCTGGCGGGCGGGTGGTTGGCGGCGGCGTGGTGGACGCGTGTGGCAGTTGTGTGCACGGGTTGCTTGGGCGAGTGAGCAGTGGCTGGCGGTGTTGGCGCGTCGTCGGGGAGGTATGTGTTGCGGCCGCGTCTGCTGCGCGCTGCGTCGTTGTGTCGACTGTGTGTGGGCGTGGGCACGTGTGCTCTGCCGAGGGCGTCGTAAAAAAGTGGGTCGCGGTGTGCGTGCGTAGCCCGTGATGATGTATTGTGCGTCGCGTCGTTGTGTGCGAAACGGATGCCGAGAGGTGTGTGGTGAGTGCGAAGCGCGAATGTGCGGCGTTTGGCGGTTTCGGTGTGTTTTCTGTTTTTGCGGCGTGAGAGTGGGGCTGGCTGGCTGTTTGTTGTTGGTTGCCTTGTGTGTGTAGGTTGATGGCGCGACGCGGAGGGGACGCCGTTTGCTGCGTGCCTTGCCTCGCGTGTGTTTGGGTCGTGGGGGCGGTGTTTTTGTTTGTATTTGGATTTTCATTTTTTGGCGTGTTGTGTCGTGTATGGCAAGGGCGAGAGGAGTAGTGCGGTAGTGGTAGTGCAGTAGTGTCGTTGCGGCACGGGCGTCTGGTGGGGCTGTGCGTCGTGGCGGGGAAGGTGTGTAGGTTGCGGCGATGCGGCGAGCCCAGCCCGTCGTTTGACGGTGTGCCGGGTGAGTTGCGCTGCGAATCGAGTGTGGCGGGAAGGGAGCTGCGTGGCGCCTGCGTCCGTTGGCAGCAGGGGCTGTGCTTTTGAGAGTTTGTTTGATTTCGGGACGACGACGACGACGACGACTGGTTGGTTGGTTGGTTGGTTGGTGGGTGGGGTGGCGTGCACGTTTGTCGTACTGGGCGAGTCGATTGCCTGCCGGCTGGCGAAAGGTGCGCCGCCGCCGCCCGTCTCTCGCGCTCTGTGTTGTTTTTTTTTTTTTTTTCTGTGTGTGTCGGCTGCGTTTTTGTTTGCGGTGCGCGCGAAAACGGTGGTGCCGAAAGTGTGCCGGCGTGGCGTTGCGACCGCGACCGCGACCGCGACCGCGACGAGCCGCGGGCGCGCCATTTGGCTGGTGTTGCGTGAAGAGCGGCTGTGTACGGGTAGTGGCTGTAGCCGTACGTGTACGTGCATCCGGCCCGGCCGCCAGCCCAGCCCAGCCCAGCCGAGTCGGGTGAGCGGAGGCCGACACGTGGTGGTGCTGTGCTCTCTCGGCTCGGGGGGGTTTGTGTGTGTGTGCGTGCGTGCGTGCGTGCGTGTGTGTGTGTGTGTGTGTGTGTGTGTGTGTGTGTGTGTGTGTGTGTCTCGTTCGCTCTCCGGAATCTGCTCGTTCTGCTGATCCCCGCCTGTCGGCGTCGTTTATTTTTACTTATTTATTTTTTACCTGTTGTTTGTTTTTCGACGTCGTCTTGCAGTTTTGTCCTTTGCGGCGTGCCGACGACCCGCCGCGCGACCTTATGAAACCCCAAAGCGTGGCGTGGCCGAGCCGCAGCAGCTAAGGGGGTGCGGCCGCCTCGACGCCTTAACCTCCTAAACTTCTTTAAGCCGTTAACGCAGCCACCTAAACTAACGTAACCTAACCTAAGCCCTTAGGCCAACCCCCAAGTCGCCTTAACCTAACGTACGTGACCGCAACCTTAGCTTAACGCCTACGTTAAGACGTGACGTCACGTCAACGCTTAACCTAACCCTGACGCCTTCTTAGCCTAACCTGACGTAACCTAAGGTAAGGTAACCGTTGAAAGAAAGAAACCACCTTTGTTTTGACGTTGAGGCGTGTAAGGTCGGCTGTGAGGGCAGATTCGGTGTGTCTGTAGTTGGGGCTGGCTGGTAAATTTATTTTGTTTGTTTGTTTATCGTTGTTTTGTTTTCGCCTGTGGCGGGGGGGTTGGCGCTCCGTCGGCCGGTGCCATGTTGCGCAGGCGGCGATCGTAAAAAAGTAAAAAAAAAAAAAAAAAGAAAAAAAAATGTGTTGGAAGGGCTGTGGGTGTTGGCGGGCGAGGCGAGAGGAGGAGGACGGCCCGCGGCCGTGGCCCGACGGCTGCGGGCCGATCGGGAAAACGGCGGAAGGCGATGGGGCGGCGGAGGTGCGTTTGTGCACGGCCGTCATCGCCGCACGACTCGGCTCGTGTGGCTGTGGCGCCGGCCGCGGTGGCCGGGCTGCCGCGGCGACGGTGTGGGAGTTTTGACGAAGGTTTGGCCATTGTGGCGGGTCGTCGGCTGGGGCTGTGGGGGCGGCATTTGGGCGGGGGCGGCGATTCTCGGCGGGCCGACCCAGGCTGTGGCGCGCGGTGGCTGCAGTTTGGCCGTGGTTTGCGGCGCCGCCGCGGCGACTGGTTGGCGACCGTGGTGTCGGTGTGTGTAGCCCCATCCTCGGTGGTTTGAATGGCGCGGGTGGTTGCGGCGCAGGTTGGGGGCTGCTCCGCGCAGGCTGTCGGACGTTGGGCGGTAGCAAGCGCGGGAGGCGCGGCGCGGCGGCGCGGCGGCGCGCCGAGTGGCGGCCGCTCTCTCGGCCGTCCGCGCCCGCCCGCGACACTGGCTGGGCCAGGCGCGTGCGCGGCTATTCTCTGCTGCGCGCCCCTCGCTGTTGTGCGTCGTCGAAGGAGAGAAGGAAGCGAAACCAAGGGGAAAAAAAGAAAAGAGAACAGGCAAAAGATGGCAGACCAGGCGGCTACGAACGAGACTGCCGCGGCACCCGCCGCCACCGGCACTACGAAGAAGGCCAAGTCTGCGTCGTCTGCGAAGAAGCCGCGCGCCAAGCCTGCGCACCCGCGCACCTCTGAGATGGTGACGGCCGCCATCAAGAGTCTGAAGGAGCGCGGCGGGTCGTCGCTGCAGGCGATCAAGAAGTACATTGCCGCGCACTACAAGCTGGACGCGGAGAAGCTGGCGCCCTTTATCAAGAAGTACCTCAAGTCGGCCGTCGTGGCTGGCGAGCTGGTGCAGACGAAGGGGAAGGGCGCGTCGGGCTCTTTCAAGCTTGCCGGCGCCGGCGGCGGGGCGGCCGAGGGCGGCAAGGCTCGTGGTGGCGGCGGTGGTGCGAAGAAGAAGCGCGCCGCTCCGGCCAGCAAGGAGAAGAAGGGGGCCCGTGCGGCCGGCGCAAAGAAGGCTGGCGGCGTGAAGGCGGCGACCGGTCGGAAGGCGGGCGCCGCCAAGAAGGCGTCTGCGGCGTCGGCCGCTCCCGCGGGTGCGAAGAAGGCGGCTGCGGCCAAGCCGGCCAAGGCCAAGTCGCCGTCGAAGGCGAAGAAGGCCGCCAAGGTTCCGACGAAGAAGCCGAAGGCGCCGCGCCCGAAGAAGGCGACGGCGACGCCGTCTAAGGCGAAGGCTTCGCCCAAGAAGAAGAAGTAAAAAGGGCAGGGAAGGGTTGGCGGTTGACACCGTCGCCTGGTGGCCGGCGCGCAACCAGAGGCTGTCGCGCGGTCCCGGACAAAAACAAAAACGGCCCTTCTCAGGGCCATCAAAGCACGTCGGGAAGGTGTTGATTGTCGTGTCGTGGTCGGTCGGTTGCCTTGTCTGTCTGTCTTGCTTGCTGGCGTTTGTTTGTTTGTTTCATGTGTGGATGGTGTTTGCGTGCCGCGGTGGTTGGATTGTGGGGTCGTTGGCGGGCGTGGGCGGCGGCGCCGCGGTTGGTGTTACATAAAGTGTATTTTACTTTTATTATTTTTACCTATTTATTTTGCGCCGCGTTTGTTTGTTTGTCTTGGTGGTGGTTTTGGAATAGTCTTTTTTGCTTTGCTTTGCTTTGCTTTCCGGGCGTCACGTTTTGTGCCGTGGCCTGTGTGGGTGGCGCTATTGACGCTTGCGACTTGGCTCGGCCGGTGCGGTGCTTTTTTTTTTTTTTTTTTTTTTTTTGGAAACGGCGGCGCCGGGCCGGGCCGGGCCGGGGGTGGGACGACTGGACTGGACTGGAGAGTGAGTGGGGAACTAGTCGTTGCGACCGACAAAGTTTTGCTCGCGACGGAGAGACGTTAGTGGCCCTGAAAAGGGCCGTTTTGTTTGTTTGGCGGTGTGCGGGTTTAGGCGCGCTCGCCGCGGATGCGGCGCGCGAGCTGGATGTCCTTGGGCATGATGGTGACTCGCTTGGCGTGGATTGCGCACAGGTTGGTGTCTTCGAAGAGGCCGACGAGGTAGGCCTCGCTGGCCTCCTGCAGGGCCATGACTGCGGAGCTCTGGAAGCGCAGGTCGGTCTTGAAGTCCTGGGCGATCTCGCGCACTAGGCGCTGGAATGGCAGCTTGCGGATGAGCAGCTCTGTGCTCTTCTGGTAGCGCCTGATTTCTCGCAGGGCGACGGTGCCCGGCCTGTAGCGGTGGGGCTTCTTGACGCCGCCGGTGGCGGGCGCGCTCTTCCTCGCCGCCTTGGTGGCGAGCTGTTTGCGCGGCGCCTTTCCGCCGGTGGACTTGCGGGCCGTTTGCTTTGTCCGGGCCATGGCTACTGCGGATGCGGATGCGGCGTGGAGGATATGCGTGCGCGACGGCGTCCGGTGCTGCCTTGACAACGGGCCCGCGCGCCCCGGGTGCTGCGCTTATATGCCCTCGGTGCGCGGTGGTGGGGGGAGGGGAGGGCGGGCCGCGGGGCCCCAGAGTCTATATAGGGGGGCGGCGCGCGCGCTGGGCGCCACACGAGTCAGCGATGCCGCGCGGAACGGACGTGCGTGCCGAGCGCCCCGCTCCCGAGGCCGCAAATGCTCCTACGACCGCTCCAGCGGACAGGGCCGCGTCCCTGCACGCTACCGGGGTCGAGTCGAGTACGTCAGTGGCGCTACCGAGCGTGACTGATAGTACTCCTCCCCCACCGAGCGTTGACGGCAGCAGTTTAAGCAGTGACAACGCGTACCGTGTCACCCGTGAAAGTGAGACGGTTCTCACAATCTCTCGCGAGTGTTGTGCACCGATTCAGCAACCGTTGGAGACGCCAGTGGACGTGCCCATCACACGGCAGGACAGTGATGAAGCTCTGCAGCTCCTTGTAGGACTCATGCCACAGGCAGCCGCTGCACCCCTCGGCGATGACACCGAGAACGAGGAAGACGAGATGCAGACGGAGCAGGCACAGGCTGACTCCCAAACAACGTCGTCGCGAGCCTCGAGGAAGAGGCAAAATTCGGACGACAACGCCTCAGCCCCGGATGCGCGCAAATTCCGCAAGGAAAGCGCGCACAACAATCCGAAAACGGGGACAGGAACGCGCCGCCGCACACGCGCCTCCAGAGTGGACAGGGACGGCTTCACAAAACCTACGAAAACCGCAAGAGCCACGCGACTACCGTCAACTGCACCAGTAGGCACGAGCAACAGTTTTGATGCTCTCAGCGACTCGGAAGACGAGGAACTGACATTGCCGCCACCGCAGCAGCGACGCACGCCGCCGCCGCTAGTGATCAAGTTTGATGGACATTTTCGCGAGTTTCAAAACGCGCTTAATCTACTAATTGGCAAGGACAATTACAGTGTGAATGTGTCAGGTGAAGACCTACACAAAGTGAAGGTGCAAACAACAGAGCACTTCATAAAGGTCAGCGAGGAGTGCACTAGGCGGGGCTGGAATTTTTACACTTTCAGCCACAACAGGAAGAAGCCATTAAAGGTTGTCTTCCGCAAGATTCCTCGCACCTTAAAACCGGCGGAGGTTAAAGAAGACCTGGAACAAATGGGCTTCTGCGTCGAGGAGGTCATCAAAATGAGACAATTCACCAAAGGACGCAAGCCGTTGTTCCTGGTAATAGCGAACAACACCGCGGAGAATCGGAAACTTTTCCAGCTAAAGCGAATCGGCAACCTGGAAGTGTGTGCGGAAGTGCTACGCAACAAAGAGGCGTACACACAGTGTTACCGATGCCTTGAACTCGGGCACTCCACGAAGTACTGTGGAATGCCTGAATTCTGTGTAAAGTGCGGCGAACAACACGCCACAGTAGGGTGCGAGAAGACGGGTGAACCGCACAAAGACTTTACCCCTAAGTGCAAGCTCTGCGGCCAAAGTCATTGCGCTAATTACAGAGGTTGCCCGAAGCATAAAGCGTTCGCGGCTCGCGCCCGCGGAGGCGCAACTCAGCAGCGGCAAGAGTCGGCAGGAACGTCGCGCCCACGTGGAGCCCCAGCTCCTGACCACAGCCGGACAAAGAGGAGACGCCGCCGCCGAGGCCGCACATCCGGTGGAACACATTCCAGAGCGGGCGTTGACCCGTCCCAGCCGCGCGGGAGCCCCAACGCTCACAACAAGGTACGGCAGCAGACACAAAGCACTGCCTCGACAGCTCCGCCCACCGCCGCTCGGCAGGGACGCGTCCGCCATGCAGCGGCCACTGCAGCAACCCAACGGCAGCAGGAACACGCACGCCATCCAGCAGCGCCCGCAGTATCGAAACAGGCCGCAGCCCCGCCGACGCCGCCACAGCGCGCGGCGCCATTGGCGGCTCAGCGGCAGGTAGCACCGCCTGTTACGCCTCAGCCCCGGCCAGCAGCACCACCGACCGCGCCTCGCCGCGCAGGAGCGGTCCAATCAGCGCCGCCCGCCCCGGACCACGGCAGCATGGCTGACTTCCCCGAACCGCGATGGCGCCGGCAGCGGCCAACCACGGAGCAGCCTACTCCCGCAGCCCTCGCCAGCACCGGGCAGCAAGATGGCGGCCAGAACGCTAGAAGCGGCCATGTTGTCGGCCCCCGACAAGATGGCGGAAGCGGCCATGTTGTCGGCCCCCGACAAGATGGCGGAAGCGGCCATGTTGTCGGCCCCCGACAAGATGGCGGAAGTGGCCATGTAGTCGGCCCCCGACAAGATGGCGACCGCGTCGACCAACTGCTCGACGCAATGCACCTAATGATGGCTCGCATGACCGAGCTGATGGCCGCAGTACAACAGGTACTCGCCGTAGCTGCATCCTCCGCCCATCATGCCTGAACACCAAAGGGACATGAGGATCTGCGTGTTCAACGCCAATGGCCTGAGGACGCAGGACGGCGAATTCCGGCAGTTTCTGCGCGACGAAGATATAGACGTCTGCCTCGTCGCGGAAACTCACCTAAAGCCTGGAGTACGGGTCGGCGTGGCCAACTACGCCTGCCACCGGTACGATAGACCGACAGCAGGGGGCGGGACGGCCATATACGTCCGGCGCTCCATAAAACAGCACCGAGTTCCCGTGCCAGAACTCACGTCGACGGAAGCAGTCGCCGTCGCTGTCGATACTGGGCACGGCAGAATCACGTTCTGCGCCGTCTACAGGCCGCCGCGCGGACAGCTAGACATCGTGGACGCCAACAAACTCCTGTCCCTCCCAGGCAACCTAATACTGGGAGGGGACTGGAACGCTAAACACGCAGCCTGGAATAGCCGCGTCACGAACACCAGCGGCAGAAGGCTACTACGCGTGATCGAGCGCCACGATGCGGTCGCGGTGGGGCCGCACGACGCAACTATTTTTCCATCACGGGGGCGTGAGGACGTGCTGGATTTCGTCATCATGAAAGGCATCCGGCAGCAGGTGGCGGCAAGCACACGGACGGCACTCTCGTCCGACCATCTGCCAGTCATCGTCACGCTTCACACCGACGTCACACCAGTACAACGTAGAGGACTCGATCTCAGGGGAATCAACTGGGACGAGTACCGTGTGAACGTCGCAGAAGCGCTCACGACAATGCCTGACGTCGACGCCGAAGGTACAGAGGCTGCACTCCAACACCTATCCCAGGCCATCACGGATGCAGCTGCGTCAGCAACACCCGCGAGGCGCCTCGAGGAAGAGCACCGTCCCCGCATGCTTCCGCGTCACATCCGGGACGCCATAGCCGCCAAGAACAGGCTTCAACGGGAATGGCAGCTCACAAAAGACCCCAGGACAAAACGAGAGCTGAACAGGATGCGCCGCCACATCAGAGCCGACGTAGACGCGCACCGAAACTCTGAATGGGCTACCAAAATAGGCCAGCTCGACATCGAGGACGGGACGGCGTGGAAAACCGTGAAAAGCTTCCTGCGCCGCACGCAGCCCATCCCGCCCCTGCAAGTGGGTAACAGGACAGTAAGCGAACCGGACGCCAAGGCCAACGCACTGGCGGACGCGTTCGCTGCAAACTTTACTGTTATAGAGGAGCCCATCGACGAGGAGCACGTCCGATTAGTCGCAGACCGCCTCCCAGTATTCCTTCGCGCACGTGCTGACGACGACGAGATACAGCCCGTCTCGCCGGAAGAAGTACAACTAGAGCTTCGCCGCCTTCAGCGCAAAAAAGCAGGCGGACCAGACAATGTCACCAACGTATTGCTGAAGCAGCTTCCCGACATCGCAGCGCAACACCTAGCGGCGATCTTCAACGGGATTCTGCGCACCAGCTCGTACCCTGCCTGTTGGAAGCATGCGGAGGTAGTTGCCCTCCCCAAGCCAGGGAAGGACACTCGCTTGGCGAAAAACTACCGACCGATCAGCCTCCTTCCAGCAGCATCAAAGGTGTTCGAGAGGCTGTACCTAGTCCGCCTGCTGGCCCACATAAACGCTGAAGGACTTCTTCCCGACGAGCAGTTCGGGTTTCGTCGTGAACACGCGACGACACACCAGCTGCTGCGCCTGACGGAGGAAGCGTTCGGAGCCGTTGACCGACGTAAGTATTTCGGCGCTCTTTTGCTGGACGTGTCTCGTGCCTTCGACTCAGTGTGGCATGACGGCCTCCTGTACAAGCTACTTGTGCAGGGGGTACCTGTGTCGCACGTGAGGCTCCTGCAGAGCTATCTGCAGGAAAGGACGTTTCACGTCCGTGCAGCCAGTGGAATTTCCACGGAGCGCCGAATACTTGCGGGTGTACCTCAAGGCTCGGTCATCGGCCCGACGCTGTACTCCCTCTATACAGCCGACCTGCCACGCGCAAACCGCGTCCAGACGGCACTGTACGCAGACGACACGGCGATCTACACCACCAGCTGGAGCGTCGACGTACTGCAGCGACGACTACAGGCGGCCACCGACGAGCTCACAGAGTGGGCAAAGAAGTGGCGCCTGGCATACAACGGCGAGAAGAGTCAGGCGATCTTAATCACAGTCCGCCCTATCCGCCGCGACGCGCCAACAGTCTCGGTGTGTGGAGTACCAGTAGCATGGAACCACACCGCCAAGTACCTGGGCGTTACATTAGACCGACGGCTCACCTGGCGGCAACACGTGGAGGACATCAGAGGCAAGGCACTGGGTAGATTGAGGCTGCTCTACCCAGTGCTAAACCCCACAACAACGCTGCCGGAAGACGTCGGCCTTACCCTGTACAAGGCCGCCATACGACCGCTGCTGGAGTACGCCGCGGTCGTGTGGGGAAACACGGCCGACACCAACCTGAAGCGCCTTCAGACGATACAGAACAGGGCGCTACGACTGGCACTACACCTGCCAAAGGACTTCCCCACTGACGAGCTCCACAACGTCGCCGACGTCAAGCCTCTGCGTCAGAGGTTCAAGGACGCTGCGACAACATTCTATGGAAAAGCCGAGAGGTCGACCAACCAACTGGTCAGAGAACTCGGCAACAGACCACACTGGCGGGCGTCTCTTCGCTGGCCAGACCTGCTGCGTGTGTAAAACCATGCAGCAACCATAAACTCATAGTCCCCAGTGCAGGACAGCATAGACACTCAAACGCCTATCCTATAAACTAAACCTATCTTAATGTAGGAAAAATAGCGAAAGGCTATTAAAACCTACACCCATTACACGTGGAACACAGGAGTAAATGTTCCACACATGCATGCACGCTGGGCTGGGCGCCACAACCGTAGCCGACTCGCTAGCGCCGGGTGAGGAGCTTGCCTTGCTTTCTTGTTTTTTATATTATTGTGGTTGAGACGCTTGAAGAAGAAGAAGAATGACAGGCCGCGGCAAGGGAGGAAAGGGGCTCGGCAAGGGTGGCGCCAAGCGGCACCGCAAGGTGTTGCGCGACAACATCCAGGGCATCACGAAGCCCGCGATCCGCCGCCTGGCGCGCAGGGGCGGCGTGAAGCGCATCTCTGGTCTGATCTACGAGGAGACGCGCGGAGTGCTGAAGGTGTTCCTGGAGAACGTGATCCGCGACGCGGTGACGTACACTGAGCACGCCAAGCGCAAGACTGTGACGGCCATGGACGTGGTGTACGCCCTGAAGAGGCAGGGGCGCACCCTGTACGGTTTCGGCGGTTAGGCGGTGTGAGACCGAAGGAAGGAAAGAGAGAGATTGAGAAACGGCCCTTTTCAGGGCCACCACAGTGTTCGGAAGTTGAAAAGTGCGAAAGAGTCTGTGTTGCTGGTTTTTTCTCTTTTCCTTTTTAGTCTACTTGGCCTTTTAGTTTTGTTTGGAGGGTTTTTTTGACGTGGTGTGCGGTGCGGTTGGGAGGGAAGGAAGCGTGCCCTTGCGTTGTGTGAGCTCCTTCCTTCCTTCCTTCCTTCCTTCCCCTCCCTCTTTGCTTGTATGCTTCTTGTCGGTGGATGGGCTGTGTGTTGCGGCGCGGCTGAGTGCCGAGGGGTTATTTTTGAGGTGTGTTGTTGTGCGCCACGTGTGCTGGTTAATGGTCGCGAGACTGTGCGTGCGTGGAGTTGAGTGGAGGAGGTGGCCAAGTACGTGTGTACAAGATGGCGGCGCCTGTGTGTGTAAGAAGGAAAAAACCGTACACAGAAAGAGAGAGAGAAAAGTGGTGCGACGAACGACTGGAATTCTGCTTTGGACGTAGGTTTGTGTGGTGGCCCTGAAAAGGGCCGATTGTGTTTTGTTTTTTGAGCCGAGGCGGCAAATGGCGCGCTGCGTGCCAAGGGAGCACGCGGCGGTTGCCGATTGCGCTGTCTCTCTTTTAGGCCTTCTTCTCGGTCTTCTTTGGCAGCAGGACGGCCTGGATGTTGGGCAGGACACCTCCCTGTGCGATGGTGACGCCCGACAAGAGCTTGTTGAGCTCCTCGTCGTTGCGTATGGCGAGCTGCAGGTGGCGCGGGATGATGCGCGTCTTCTTGTTGTCGCGGGCCGCGTTTCCGGCCAGCTCGAGCACCTCAGCCGCGAGGTACTCCATGACGGCGGCGAGGTAGACGGGCGCCCCGGCGCCGACGCGCTCGGCGTAGTTTCCCTTGCGCAGGAGGCGGTGGATTCTGCCGACCGGGAACTGGAGCCCAGCCCTGCTTGAGCGGGACTTTGACTTGCCCTTGACTTTGCCTCCCTTTCCGCGTCCGGACATGGCGATGGGCTAGTTTGGAAAGAAGCGAGAAAGAAAAGCACAACGCCCCAAACGGTGCGAGCCGCAGCGAGTCGAGCAGCGGAGTGCGTGCCGGCGCCGGCGGGGTGGGGGTCCTTTATGGGCTCGGGTGCGGCGGCCGGTTGCGCGCGCGCCCCATTGGTCGGCGGCCGCAGCAGGGCGAGCTGGTAAAGGTGCGGCGGCGGCGTGCGGCGGGTGCCACTGTGTGGGGAGACGCTGACTGGAGCGGAGCGCCTGACTGACTGACTGTTTGTTCGTGATGCCGCCCAAGACTAGCGGGAAAGCCGCCAAGAAGGCTGGCAAGGCGCAGAAGAACATTTCGAAGGGCGACAAGAAGAAGAAGCGCAAGAGGAAGGAGAGCTATGCCATCTACATCTACAAGGTGCTGAAGCAGGTGCACCCTGACACGGGCATCTCTTCGAAGGCGATGAGCATCATGAACAGCTTCGTGAACGACATTTTCGAGCGCATTGCGGCCGAGGCTTCTCGCCTGGCGCACTACAACAAGCGCTCGACCATCACGTCCCGCGAGATCCAGACCGCTGTGCGGCTCTTGCTGCCTGGCGAGCTGGCCAAGCACGCGGTGAGCGAGGGCACGAAGGCGGTGACCAAGTACACGAGCTCCAAGTAAGGAGGTGGCTCTTGGAAATAGGAGGCTCGTCCGCGGCGCGGCGAAGAAAAGAAAAAACGGCCCTTTTCAGGGCCACCGAAATGCCTTTGCGGGAAGGGCGGAATTGTTGTTGTTGTTGTTGTTGTTGTTGTTGTTGTGAGCGGGTGGACGGCGGCACAGCTGTAGCTGTAGCTTGTGGTGTGGTGCGGCGCCGGCGCCTTTGGTTTTGGTGTGACGTTGGGATACGCACTTTAGCCACAGCCGGGTCGTGGGCGTGGGTGTTTCGAGACGTGTTGGTGTTAGGGGGGCGGATCGCTGGAGTTGGCTTGTTTGATATATATATATATATATATATATATTTTTTTTGTCCCCTTTGTATGGTATGGCCGGAGGTGTGGAACGGAAAGCAAACCGCGACTGTCGGATGTCACACCGTTGGTGGCGAGGGTGAGAAACACGTTGCCGCCTACAGCTGCTTCTACGCCGAGCGGGTGCGTTAAGTTAGTTGGTTGGTTGGGCGACGTAAAAGTGGAGCGTGGAGGTGTGTGTGAACGTGAGGAGACACGCATTGCATTGTATTTGTACGCGCGAGGTGAGTTAGGAGACCACGCGCCACGACGTACGGTGCCCTCTTTCGACCTGACGTCTGACGTCTGGTTTTTGTTTGTGGAGGCGGTGTCGTCATTCTGGATGTACGTGTATTTTCCGCTCAGTTGAGTGAGGTGACGCGAGACGACGGCGTCGGTGGTGTTTTTGTTTTGTTGTTGGCGCCCCGGGGATGAAGAGGGGCACCCGACGGTAACGAGAGGTTGCACTTTGTGATCGGTCGAATGTCCGGGGAGCGAGGAATAGGGTGGGGGGTTGAAAAGAAACGCCAGTGTAGGGCAACGGGACGGTGAACGTTCCCGTGGTGTCGGAGGTGTGCAGTGGGGGGGAGGAAAAAAAAAAGCGCGTAACGGCGCGGCTGCCGTGGTGGAAACGTTCTCTCCAACTTTGGTGGTGTCCCCTGTGTGTTTTGTTGTTCTCTATATCGTGTGTCCCCTCGCACAAGACGCTCTCTGGGCGGGTTTGATTCATTCATTTTTGCATTGTCACGTAGCGTAGAATGGAATGCGCAAGAGTTGAGTGAGACTGGCGACGGTATATGGTCTGAGCAGCGTCAGCTGCACTGCACACTCCCCGGAAAAGAATCTTGGATGCCGTGCTAACTGAAATTTGGTGGACGGGGTTCTCAGGGCTGTTTTCCTATTTTGTTGTTTGTTTGTCTCTAGTTAAGATGGTGAAATGACGTCGAAGAAGCAGTATTGCAAATACTGTTATGGAAATGCCCTAGTTTGATGAAAGGAAATGTGTGTTGAATATACAGGATGGTAAAGACCAAGTGCGTTGAAAGAAACGTTGTGAAGGAACGAACGTTCCCTGAATTGGTTTCTTTTTGTTCCCGAGTTGTGTACAATGGACGACGGTTGTGCCATATCGCAGCATTGCATCATCCCCAGGTTTTATTTCAATTGAGCGATAAAAAAAGGAAAAAGAGAAGAACAAGAACACTATCGAAATGGTCTATGGTGTGTGACCCACAATTGTTGTCTTTAAATCACTTACCCAACCATGTCGTAAAAATATTTTTTTTTTTTTTTTACAGTGGCTGCCGAATGACCTAGATGTAACAGAGAGAGAGAGAAACACATGGCGTGTCAGATGTTTGTTTTCTTTTCCCCCCCGTCAAGTGGCAAATGCGAACACCGTCAGCTGTAATTGACGATCGACACTAGTATGGCGCGAAAAGGGGGTGCGACCTGTGCAGTTGTGGGTGAAACTTTGGGTGATGGGCTGTCATGCGGCATCGCGTGCGTTCATTACCCCTCGGCGGCGGCGCCGCAGCTCCGTCCAGCTCGCGCTCTCGGAAACAACCCTCTCGTAATGCCGCGTCTCCTCCGTCACTGCAATTTTCAAAGGGAAACCTGTGTGGCCGGTGGGGGTGTGTCAACCGTTGGCCTCAAGCTCCGCCGACAAAAAGTGTTGAGTGTATCCAGTGTGAGAGAGGTTGACGCTTTTCGTGGGGTGTGTGTGTGTGTGTGTGGCAATGTTTTGAAAAGTTTGCAACGTACGTTAAGAAGTGTTGACGCTGAAACTTGCGGGCTGTGTGGCCCTGGTGGTTGGCTGGCTGGAGACGCGGGCGTGTCCAGTCGGTCGGTTGTTGTGGCTGAAAGGTACGTATACGGTTCCGCCGTCCCGTCGGAACTGCGTCTGTCTGGAAGGTATGACGTGACGTGCAGTTTTTATTAGGTCAGCCCTTGTTGTGTATTGTTCCATTTGTTGCTCACTCGTCACCCGTATTTGGTGTGGCGATGTATGTGGACGTACTGCTGGATCAGTGTCAGGGTTTCCGTGGGAGGTGTTGGTTGGGGTTGGATTTGCCTGACACGGCTGAGTCCGCAATTGGCCTGCCGTTCGTTGATGCGATATGTGGGTTCTGAGGAAGAATGTGTACGAGATAGTTGCCCCTGCCCTGCCCTTTCTTTCGCGTTCGTGTGTGCCCCCCTTGTTGTGTAGTGTGGGTTGAAAATGGTTCTTTACCGAGTGGGGGGGAATGGGATGGACGGATCCGTTGCTGTTGCTGTCACCGTCAAGACAACGCACGCACGCACGCACCCCTGTCCTACGAGAAGGTGTGTCAACCGGGGTTTCGGTAGTCGTGTGTGTAGGGGACGGGGAGAAGCAAAGTGGAGAGTGCGGCACGGGCAGAGAGTGGAATTGGGGCGCGTTGATGTTGGGAAACATCCCCCAAGGGTTGCGGGATGATGTGGCGGTGAGAGCGGGGGGCGGGGGAGAAAAGAAAAGCGAAAAAGAACTAAGGAAGAGGAGGAGGCGTGCGTGCGCGCAGTGGCGGGGCACCAAAGACCTGTCGTGTGGTGTCGGCCGAACGCGAGCGCGAACGCGAACGCGTGTGCGGGGCAGCGTCGGCACGGAGAAGCGAGGAGGAGAGAGAGAGAGAGAGAGAGAGAGAGAGAGAGAGAGAGAGCTGGTCTGATGGGTATTTTTTACCCCCTGTACTCGAAGGACCGGATCTGTCCTTGATCCCTGCCTTCTGTCTGATTATGTTGGGTAACAAAATGATGGGTCTCTTGGGTGTGTGTAGATGTTTGTTGTTTGAGTGAGTGTTATGGTGTTTGTATTTTATTTTTGTTTATCATGGTATGTTGTAGTTTGTGGTGTTTTGTCGTGATGGGAAATGTCGTTCTTGGGTCGGGTGGATTTTGTCCCAGATTTCTGATGAGTGGGTGGTTCGAATCCGTGGTTTGGTGGAAAAAAAAAAAAAAAAAAAAAAAAAAAAAAAAAAAAACAACAAAAACAACTTTATGGATTTTTCTTTGGATGATTTCCGGGATTTTGATTGAGTATGTTATGGTTTGTGTATATGTCTCGGTTTGTCTGGTACCGGCCGGCATCAGCAGTAATTCTGAAGTATTTGTTCTGCACCCTTTTTTACTCTTGTTATGTTTGGTGTCTGCGGCCATTGACCAGATTTTCAGAGCCGTAAGTGATGGCTGGTTCCTATGACGGTTTTGAAGATTTTCTTTTTGGCGCGCATATTTATTCTGTTTCCTTTGATGATTGGGTACAGTCTGAATATTGCTGCTGCAGCCTTGTTACAAACGTGTGTAACATGGTCTCTAAATGTCAACCTCTTGTCCAGCTTGATGCCTAGATACTTTATTGTGCCTGACCATGGAAGATTGTTATTTCTGAGGCGTATATGCAGGTTAGGAGGTATTCTTTTTGAATGTGAATCGTATTGTATTGCTTGGGTTTTCTCCGCGTTTATTGTTTTTTGTTTCCATTGGTTAGCCCATTTCTGGATGGATTGTAGGTGTTGCTCTATTTTTGTGACTCTATATTGCAGGTTAGAACTGCTGCGGTAGACTGCAGTGTCGTCTGCAAATAGTGACAAGTGTCCTCCCAGCTGTTTGTTTGTGTATATTGAGTAGAGAATGGGCCCCAGCACTGAGCCTTGCGGGACTCCAGCCTCTATGGATCTAGTGTTACTTGCCGCTCCTGGTACATGGACATAGAATGCTCCGTTGCGGAGAAAAGAAGCAATAATGTGGATGGGGCAGTTGTACTGGTGGAGCTTGTAGATAAGGCGTTATCCGATGTCAAGCAGGACTGCTCCAGTACTGTGTCTAATGTTTCTGGCCTGACATATGTGCTCGACTAGTCTGGTCACCTGGTGGGTGGTGCTGTGTTCTTCGCGGAATCGGAATTGTTGTGGGATGATTATGTTGTTATCCTTTAAGAATTGAATTTCTTCAGTTCAGTTTGAATGAGCTTTCCGAGGACCTTTCCAAGGAAGTTGGCCTATAGTTTTGCGGAAATAATAAGTCCTTGTTTGGCTTTGGTAATGTGATGACTCGGGCCTGTTTCCAAGTAGTTTAGTCTGAAGCAAGCATTATATATTGATGTTAGATAGATAATTGATAGTTGCTGGAGGTAGGTGATGTAGTAGTTGCGGTTTGATGGAATCTGGGCCTGATGCCTTCTTAGGATGTGTGTATGTTTGTGATGTGATAAGATACGGGGTTTCTGCGTTTATTGGATTGTGAAAGATGTTCTGATCGGGGCACTTAGGATGCGGTTTTACCCTTCTGAGTACCATTTCCTGGTGGTCATCAGTTTCGTCATCTACCGCTTCTGGTGCTTGGAATTGCCTTTCTAGTGAATCCGCCAGTGCTTCAGCTCGGTCTGTGGGGTCGTTCCTTCCCCATGTAGATGTAGATGTTTCGTGTCTAGTTTACGAGTTTTAAGAAATTTCCAGAATTTTTCCTGGTCCCTTCCTGCTTCTCGTAACGTTTCCTCCCACGCCTCGCTACGGTGGTTTTCGGAGCTCTCTTTTTGATCCTCCCGGCCAATTGCTCTGATTTTCGTCGGTCGGCTGGGTCCCTGTAGTTTCTGGCGCGCGCGGGCTGCGGTTGGCGCCTTTGGTGGCAACGGCCGGGGCAAGCAGCGGTGTGTGGTGTGGTGCGGGGCGGGCAGGGGCAGGGGCAGGGGCAGTGGTGGTTGACGGATGGCCTGGGGGCCGAAAAACGGGGCCGGACGGCGGACGGCGGACGGCGGACGGATGTTGAGAGAGGCGGCGCGCACGCGTCTCGCGCGGACACAGGCGCCACAGCGTTGATGATTGGAAGGAGGTGCGGTGCGGGGATGGGCCCAGGAAAAAAGACGGTCGTGGCCCCTGTCTTGGGTGCGTGTCGACGTCAGCACCGTCGGTGTGGTGTGGGCAGGGAGGGGGGAAAAGCGGGCTGCGGGCTGCGGAGGGAATGGTGGTGGGGAGTAGGCACACATGTGGGCGGGCGCAAAATCGGCCGGTGCCCGTAAACCGCGGCGGGATATTGGGTGGAAAAGAGGGAAATTGTAGAAAGGAAAACAAGCGGAGGGGGCGAATGTGGTGGGGTGGGGGGACGGGCGGGGGCGAGGCGACAGCTTGCTTTTTCTTTTTCATTTTATTTTATTTTGTTGTAGTGTTTTTGTTTTTTTTTTTTTGTTTTTTTTTGCGTGTGTGTGGCCTTGGAGAGGCTGGTCTTGTGTGGCTTACGCTTTGGGTGCGTGTGTTGGTACTTTTTCGTTTTTTTCTTGTTCTGCAGAGCAGGGGCGGGGCGGTGGGAACGGCTGGCTGGCTGTGCCCAGAGGAGGAGGAGACGCTGGCGGCGGGCCCGGCTCCTGGGGCTGCTGTTGCATGCGCTGTGCAAAGAAAGGAAGAGTGGGTTTGTTTGGCTGGTGAAGTGCATTATTTAAGTGTGGGCTTGCCGGCCTGGCTCCGATGCGCAGGTAGATAGATGCCGGCGGCGACCGCAGGCAGGCGCGTTGTGTGTACAGAGGGACGAGCCATGTGTTTTGCAAGCAGGACGTGGCGTGCCGAGTGGAGAGGAGGCGGCGGCTCGGCTCGGTTCGGCCCGGTCCGGCGGTGCCGCGCTGTTGTCGCGGACGTGAGCGCCCCCTGGCGGGCGGGTGGTTGGCGGCGGCGTGGTGGACGCGTGTGGCAGTTGTGTGCACGGGTTGCTTGGGCGAGTGAGCAGTGGCTGGCGGTGTTGGCGCGTCGTCGGGGAGGTATGTGTTGCGGCCGCGTCTGCTGCGCGCTGCGTCGTTGTGTCGACTGTGTGTGGGCGTGGGCACGTGTGCTCTGCCGAGGGCGTCGTAAAAAAGTGGGTCGCGGTGTGCGTGCGTAGCCCGTGATGATGTATTGTGCGTCGCGTCGTTGTGTGCGAAACGGATGCCGAGAGGTGTGTGGTGAGTGCGAAGCGCGAATGTGCGGCGTTTGGCGGTTTCGGTGTGTTTTCTGTTTTTGCGGCGTGAGAGTGGGGCTGGCTGGCTGTTTGTTGTTGGTTGCCTTGTGTGTGTAGGTTGATGGCGCGACGCGGAGGGGACGCCGTTTGCTGCGTGCCTTGCCTCGCGTGTGTTTGGGTCGTGGGGGCGGTGTTTTTGTTTGTATTTGGATTTTCATTTTTTGGCGTGTTGTGTCGTGTATGGCAAGGGCGAGAGGAGTAGTGCGGTAGTGGTAGTGCAGTAGTGTCGTTGCGGCACGGGCGTCTGGTGGGGCTGTGCGTCGTGGCGGGGAAGGTGTGTAGGTTGCGGCGATGCGGCGAGCCCAGCCCGTCGTTTGACGGTGTGCCGGGTGAGTTGCGCTGCGAATCGAGTGTGGCGGGAAGGGAGCTGCGTGGCGCCTGCGTCCGTTGGCAGCAGGGGCTGTGCTTTTGAGAGTTTGTTTGATTTCGGGACGACGACGACGACGACGACTGGTTGGTTGGTTGGTTGGTTGGTGGGTGGGGTGGCGTGCACGTTTGTCGTACTGGGCGAGTCGATTGCCTGCCGGCTGGCGAAAGGTGCGCCGCCGCCGCCCGTCTCTCGCGCTCTGTGTTGTTTTTTTTTTTTTTTTCTGTGTGTGTCGGCTGCGCGCCATTTGCCGCCTCGGCTCAAAAAACAAAACACAATCGGCCCTTTTCAGGGCCACCACACAAACCTACGTCCAAAGCAGAATTCCAGTCGTTCGTCGCACCACTTTTCTCTCTCTCTTTCTGTGTACGGTTTTTTCCTTCTTACACACACAGGCGCCGCCATCTTGTACACACGTACTTGGCCACCTCCTCCACTCAACTCCACGCACGCACAGTCTCGCGACCATTAACCAGCACACGTGGCGCACAACAACACACCTCAAAAATAACCCCTCGGCACTCAGCCGCGCCGCAACACACAGCCCATCCACCGACAAGAAGCATACAAGCAAAGAGGGAGGGGAAGGAAGGAAGGAAGGAAGGAAGGAGCTCACACAACGCAAGGGCACGCTTCCTTCCCTCCCAACCGCACCGCACACCACGTCAAAAAAACCCTCCAAACAAAACTAAAAGGCCAAGTAGACTAAAAAGGAAAAGAGAAAAAACCAGCAACACAGACTCTTTCGCACTTTTCAACTTCCGAACACTGTGGTGGCCCTGAAAAGGGCCGTTTCTCAATCTCTCTCTTTCCTTCCTTCGGTCTCACACCGCCTAACCGCCGAAACCGTACAGGGTGCGCCCCTGCCTCTTCAGGGCGTACACCACGTCCATGGCCGTCACAGTCTTGCGCTTGGCGTGCTCAGTGTACGTCACCGCGTCGCGGATCACGTTCTCCAGGAACACCTTCAGCACTCCGCGCGTCTCCTCGTAGATCAGACCAGAGATGCGCTTCACGCCGCCCCTGCGCGCCAGGCGGCGGATCGCGGGCTTCGTGATGCCCTGGATGTTGTCGCGCAACACCTTGCGGTGCCGCTTGGCGCCACCCTTGCCGAGCCCCTTTCCTCCCTTGCCGCGGCCTGTCATTCTTCTTCTTCTTCAAGCGTCTCAACCACAATAATATAAAAAACAAGAAAGCAAGGCAAGCTCCTCACCCGGCGCTAGCGAGTCGGCTACGGTTGTGGCGCCCAGCGCGCGCGCCGCCCCCCTATATAGACTCTGGGGCCCCGCGGCCCGCCCTCCCCTCCCCCCACCACCGCGCACCGAGGGCATATAAGCGCAGCACCCGGGGCGCGCGGGCCCGTTGTCAAGGCAGCACCGGACGCCGTCGCGCACGCATATCCTCCACGCCGCATCCGCATCCGCAGTAGCCATGGCCCGGACAAAGCAAACGGCCCGCAAGTCCACCGGCGGAAAGGCGCCGCGCAAACAGCTCGCCACCAAGGCGGCGAGGAAGAGCGCGCCCGCCACCGGCGGCGTCAAGAAGCCCCACCGCTACAGGCCGGGCACCGTCGCCCTGCGAGAAATCAGGCGCTACCAGAAGAGCACAGAGCTGCTCATCCGCAAGCTGCCATTCCAGCGCCTAGTGCGCGAGATCGCCCAGGACTTCAAGACCGACCTGCGCTTCCAGAGCTCCGCAGTCATGGCCCTGCAGGAGGCCAGCGAGGCCTACCTCGTCGGCCTCTTCGAAGACACCAACCTGTGCGCAATCCACGCCAAGCGAGTCACCATCATGCCCAAGGACATCCAGCTCGCGCGCCGCATCCGCGGCGAGCGCGCCTAAACCCGCACACCGCCAAACAAACAAAACGGCCCTTTTCAGGGCCACTAACGTCTCTCCGTCGCGAGCAAAACTTTGTCGGTCGCAACGACTAGTTCCCCACTCACTCTCCAGTCCAGTCCAGTCGTCCCACCCCCGGCCCGGCCCGGCCCGGCGCCGCCGTTTCCAAAAAAAAAAAAAAAAAAAAAAAAAGCACCGCACCGGCCGAGCCAAGTCGCAAGCGTCAATAGCGCCACCCACACAGGCCACGGCACAAAACGTGACGCCCGGAAAGCAAAGCAAAGCAAAGCAAAAAAGACTATTCCAAAACCACCACCAAGACAAACAAACAAACGCGGCGCAAAATAAATAGGTAAAAATAATAAAAGTAAAATACACTTTATGTAACACCAACCGCGGCGCCGCCGCCCACGCCCGCCAACGACCCCACAATCCAACCACCGCGGCACGCAAACACCATCCACACATGAAACAAACAAACAAACGCCAGCAAGCAAGACAGACAGACAAGGCAACCGACCGACCACGACACGACAATCAACACCTTCCCGACGTGCTTTGATGGCCCTGAGAAGGGCCGTTTTTGTTTTTGTCCGGGACCGCGCGACAGCCTCTGGTTGCGCGCCGGCCACCAGGCGACGGTGTCAACCGCCAACCCTTCCCTGCCCTTTTTACTTCTTCTTCTTGGGCGAAGCCTTCGCCTTAGACGGCGTCGCCGTCGCCTTCTTCGGGCGCGGCGCCTTCGGCTTCTTCGTCGGAACCTTGGCGGCCTTCTTCGCCTTCGACGGCGACTTGGCCTTGGCCGGCTTGGCCGCAGCCGCCTTCTTCGCACCCGCGGGAGCGGCCGACGCCGCAGACGCCTTCTTGGCGGCGCCCGCCTTCCGACCGGTCGCCGCCTTCACGCCGCCAGCCTTCTTTGCGCCGGCCGCACGGGCCCCCTTCTTCTCCTTGCTGGCCGGAGCGGCGCGCTTCTTCTTCGCACCACCGCCGCCACCACGAGCCTTGCCGCCCTCGGCCGCCCCGCCGCCGGCGCCGGCAAGCTTGAAAGAGCCCGACGCGCCCTTCCCCTTCGTCTGCACCAGCTCGCCAGCCACGACGGCCGACTTGAGGTACTTCTTGATAAAGGGCGCCAGCTTCTCCGCGTCCAGCTTGTAGTGCGCGGCAATGTACTTCTTGATCGCCTGCAGCGACGACCCGCCGCGCTCCTTCAGACTCTTGATGGCGGCCGTCACCATCTCAGAGGTGCGCGGGTGCGCAGGCTTGGCGCGCGGCTTCTTCGCAGACGACGCAGACTTGGCCTTCTTCGTAGTGCCGGTGGCGGCGGGTGCCGCGGCAGTCTCGTTCGTAGCCGCCTGGTCTGCCATCTTTTGCCTGTTCTCTTTTCTTTTTTTCCCCTTGGTTTCGCTTCCTTCTCTCCTTCGACGACGCACAACAGCGAGGGGCGCGCAGCAGAGAATAGCCGCGCACGCGCCTGGCCCAGCCAGTGTCGCGGGCGGGCGCGGACGGCCGAGAGAGCGGCCGCCACTCGGCGCGCCGCCGCGCCGCCGCGCCGCGCCTCCCGCGCTTGCTACCGCCCAACGTCCGACAGCCTGCGCGGAGCAGCCCCCAACCTGCGCCGCAACCACCCGCGCCATTCAAACCACCGAGGATGGGGCTACACACACCGACACCACGGTCGCCAACCAGTCGCCGCGGCGGCGCCGCAAACCACGGCCAAACTGCAGCCACCGCGCGCCACAGCCTGGGTCGGCCCGCCGAGAATCGCCGCCCCCGCCCAAATGCCGCCCCCACAGCCCCAGCCGACGACCCGCCACAATGGCCAAACCTTCGTCAAAACTCCCACACCGTCGCCGCGGCAGCCCGGCCACCGCGGCCGGCGCCACAGCCACACGAGCCGAGTCGTGCGGCGATGACGGCCGTGCACAAACGCACCTCCGCCGCCCCATCGCCTTCCGCCGTTTTCCCGATCGGCCCGCAGCCGTCGGGCCACGGCCGCGGGCCGTCCTCCTCCTCTCGCCTCGCCCGCCAACACCCACAGCCCTTCCAACACATTTTTTTTTCTTTTTTTTTTTTTTTTTACTTTTTTACGATCGCCGCCTGCGCAACATGGCACCGGCCGACGGAGCGCCAACCCCCCCGCCACAGGCGAAAACAAAACAACGATAAACAAACAAACAAAATAAATTTACCAGCCAGCCCCAACTACAGACACACCGAATCTGCCCTCACAGCCGACCTTACACGCCTCAACGTCAAAACAAAGGTGGTTTCTTTCTTTCAACGGTTACCTTACCTTAGGTTACGTCAGGTTAGGCTAAGAAGGCGTCAGGGTTAGGTTAAGCGTTGACGTGACGTCACGTCTTAACGTAGGCGTTAAGCTAAGGTTGCGGTCACGTACGTTAGGTTAAGGCGACTTGGGGGTTGGCCTAAGGGCTTAGGTTAGGTTACGTTAGTTTAGGTGGCTGCGTTAACGGCTTAAAGAAGTTTAGGAGGTTAAGGCGTCGAGGCGGCCGCACCCCCTTAGCTGCTGCGGCTCGGCCACGCCACGCTTTGGGGTTTCATAAGGTCGCGCGGCGGGTCGTCGGCACGCCGCAAAGGACAAAACTGCAAGACGACGTCGAAAAACAAACAACAGGTAAAAAATAAATAAGTAAAAATAAACGACGCCGACAGGCGGGGATCAGCAGAACGAGCAGATTCCGGAGAGCGAACGAGACACACACACACACACACACACACACACACACACACACACACACACACGCACGCACGCACGCACGCACACACACACAAACCCCCCCGAGCCGAGAGAGCACAGCACCACCACGTGTCGGCCTCCGCTCACCCGACTCGGCTGGGCTGGGCTGGGCTGGCGGCCGGGCCGGATGCACGTACACGTACGGCTACAGCCACTACCCGTACACAGCCGCTCTTCACGCAACACCAGCCAAATGGCGCGCCCGCGGCTCGTCGCGGTCGCGGTCGCGGTCGCGGTCGCAACGCCACGCCGGCACACTTTCGGCACCACCGTTTTCGCGCGCACCGCAAACAAAGGGCGGAATTGTTGTTGTTGTTGTTGTTGTTGTTGTTGTTGTGAGCGGGTGGACGGCGGCACAGCTGTAGCTGTAGCTTGTGGTGTGGTGCGGCGCCGGCGCCTTTGGTTTTGGTGTGACGTTGGGATACGCACTTTAGCCACAGCCGGGTCGTGGGCGTGGGTGTTTCGAGACGTGTTGGTGTTAGGGGGGCGGATCGCTGGAGTTGGCTTGTTTGATATATATATATATATATATATATATTTTTTTTGTCCCCTTTGTATGGTATGGCCGGAGGTGTGGAACGGAAAGCAAACCGCGACTGTCGGATGTCACACCGTTGGTGGCGAGGGTGAGAAACACGTTGCCGCCTACAGCTGCTTCTACGCCGAGCGGGTGCGTTAAGTTAGTTGGTTGGTTGGGCGACGTAAAAGTGGAGCGTGGAGGTGTGTGTGAACGTGAGGAGACACGCATTGCATTGTATTTGTACGCGCGAGGTGAGTTAGGAGACCACGCGCCACGACGTACGGTGCCCTCTTTCGACCTGACGTCTGACGTCTGGTTTTTGTTTGTGGAGGCGGTGTCGTCATTCTGGATGTACGTGTATTTTCCGCTCAGTTGAGTGAGGTGACGCGAGACGACGGCGTCGGTGGTGTTTTTGTTTTGTTGTTGGCGCCCCGGGGATGAAGAGGGGCACCCGACGGTAACGAGAGGTTGCACTTTGTGATCGGTCGAATGTCCGGGGAGCGAGGAATAGGGTGGGGGGTTGAAAAGAAACGCCAGTGTAGGGCAACGGGACGGTGAACGTTCCCGTGGTGTCGGAGGTGTGCAGTGGGGGGGAGGAAAAAAAAAAGCGCGTAACGGCGCGGCTGCCGTGGTGGAAACGTTCTCTCCAACTTTGGTGGTGTCCCCTGTGTGTTTTGTTGTTCTCTATATCGTGTGTCCCCTCGCACAAGACGCTCTCTGGGCGGGTTTGATTCATTCATTTTTGCATTGTCACGTAGCGTAGAATGGAATGCGCAAGAGTTGAGTGAGACTGGCGACGGTATATGGTCTGAGCAGCGTCAGCTGCACTGCACACTCCCCGGAAAAGAATCTTGGATGCCGTGCTAACTGAAATTTGGTGGACGGGGTTCTCAGGGCTGTTTTCCTATTTTGTTGTTTGTTTGTCTCTAGTTAAGATGGTGAAATGACGTCGAAGAAGCAGTATTGCAAATACTGTTATGGAAATGCCCTAGTTTGATGAAAGGAAATGTGTGTTGAATATACAGGATGGTAAAGACCAAGTGCGTTGAAAGAAACGTTGTGAAGGAACGAACGTTCCCTGAATTGGTTTCTTTTTGTTCCCGAGTTGTGTACAATGGACGACGGTTGTGCCATATCGCAGCATTGCATCATCCCCAGGTTTTATTTCAATTGAGCGATAAAAAAAGGAAAAAGAGAAGAACAAGAACACTATCGAAATGGTCTATGGTGTGTGACCCACAATTGTTGTCTTTAAATCACTTACCCAACCATGTCGTAAAAATATTTTTTTTTTTTTTTTACAGTGGCTGCCGAATGACCTAGATGTAACAGAGAGAGAGAGAAACACATGGCGTGTCAGATGTTTGTTTTCTTTTCCCCCCCGTCAAGTGGCAAATGCGAACACCGTCAGCTGTAATTGACGATCGACACTAGTATGGCGCGAAAAGGGGGTGCGACCTGTGCAGTTGTGGGTGAAACTTTGGGTGATGGGCTGTCATGCGGCATCGCGTGCGTTCATTACCCCTCGGCGGCGGCGCCGCAGCTCCGTCCAGCTCGCGCTCTCGGAAACAACCCTCTCGTAATGCCGCGTCTCCTCCGTCACTGCAATTTTCAAAGGGAAACCTGTGTGGCCGGTGGGGGTGTGTCAACCGTTGGCCTCAAGCTCCGCCGACAAAAAGTGTTGAGTGTATCCAGTGTGAGAGAGGTTGACGCTTTTCGTGGGGTGTGTGTGTGTGTGTGTGGCAATGTTTTGAAAAGTTTGCAACGTACGTTAAGAAGTGTTGACGCTGAAACTTGCGGGCTGTGTGGCCCTGGTGGTTGGCTGGCTGGAGACGCGGGCGTGTCCAGTCGGTCGGTTGTTGTGGCTGAAAGGTACGTATACGGTTCCGCCGTCCCGTCGGAACTGCGTCTGTCTGGAAGGTATGACGTGACGTGCAGTTTTTATTAGGTCAGCCCTTGTTGTGTATTGTTCCATTTGTTGCTCACTCGTCACCCGTATTTGGTGTGGCGATGTATGTGGACGTACTGCTGGATCAGTGTCAGGGTTTCCGTGGGAGGTGTTGGTTGGGGTTGGATTTGCCTGACACGGCTGAGTCCGCAATTGGCCTGCCGTTCGTTGATGCGATATGTGGGTTCTGAGGAAGAATGTGTACGAGATAGTTGCCCCTGCCCTGCCCTTTCTTTCGCGTTCGTGTGTGCCCCCCTTGTTGTGTAGTGTGGGTTGAAAATGGTTCTTTACCGAGTGGGGGGGAATGGGATGGACGGATCCGTTGCTGTTGCTGTCACCGTCAAGACAACGCACGCACGCACGCACCCCTGTCCTACGAGAAGGTGTGTCAACCGGGGTTTCGGTAGTCGTGTGTGTAGGGGACGGGGAGAAGCAAAGTGGAGAGTGCGGCACGGGCAGAGAGTGGAATTGGGGCGCGTTGATGTTGGGAAACATCCCCCAAGGGTTGCGGGATGATGTGGCGGTGAGAGCGGGGGGCGGGGGAGAAAAGAAAAGCGAAAAAGAACTAAGGAAGAGGAGGAGGCGTGCGTGCGCGCAGTGGCGGGGCACCAAAGACCTGTCGTGTGGTGTCGGCCGAACGCGAGCGCGAACGCGAACGCGTGTGCGGGGCAGCGTCGGCACGGAGAAGCGAGGAGGAGAGAGAGAGAGAGAGAGAGAGAGAGAGAGAGAGAGCTGGTCTGATGGGTATTTTTTACCCCCTGTACTCGAAGGACCGGATCTGTCCTTGATCCCTGCCTTCTGTCTGATTATGTTGGGTAACAAAATGATGGGTCTCTTGGGTGTGTGTAGATGTTTGTTGTTTGAGTGAGTGTTATGGTGTTTGTATTTTATTTTTGTTTATCATGGTATGTTGTAGTTTGTGGTGTTTTGTCGTGATGGGAAATGTCGTTCTTGGGTCGGGTGGATTTTGTCCCAGATTTCTGATGAGTGGGTGGTTCGAATCCGTGGTTTGGTGGAAAAAAAAAAAAAAAAAAAAAAAAAAAAAAAAAAAAAACAACAAAAACAACTTTATGGATTTTTCTTTGGATGATTTCCGGGATTTTGATTGAGTATGTTATGGTTTGTGTATATGTCTCGGTTTGTCTGGTACCGGCCGGCATCAGCAGTAATTCTGAAGTATTTGTTCTGCACCCTTTTTTACTCTTGTTATGTTTGGTGTCTGCGGCCATTGACCAGATTTTCAGAGCCGTAAGTGATGGCTGGTTCCTATGACGGTTTTGAAGATTTTCTTTTTGGCGCGCATATTTATTCTGTTTCCTTTGATGATTGGGTACAGTCTGAATATTGCTGCTGCAGCCTTGTTACAAACGTGTGTAACATGGTCTCTAAATGTCAACCTCTTGTCCAGCTTGATGCCTAGATACTTTATTGTGCCTGACCATGGAAGATTGTTATTTCTGAGGCGTATATGCAGGTTAGGAGGTATTCTTTTTGAATGTGAATCGTATTGTATTGCTTGGGTTTTCTCCGCGTTTATTGTTTTTTGTTTCCATTGGTTAGCCCATTTCTGGATGGATTGTAGGTGTTGCTCTATTTTTGTGACTCTATATTGCAGGTTAGAACTGCTGCGGTAGACTGCAGTGTCGTCTGCAAATAGTGACAAGTGTCCTCCCAGCTGTTTGTTTGTGTATATTGAGTAGAGAATGGGCCCCAGCACTGAGCCTTGCGGGACTCCAGCCTCTATGGATCTAGTGTTACTTGCCGCTCCTGGTACATGGACATAGAATGCTCCGTTGCGGAGAAAAGAAGCAATAATGTGGATGGGGCAGTTGTACTGGTGGAGCTTGTAGATAAGGCGTTATCCGATGTCAAGCAGGACTGCTCCAGTACTGTGTCTAATGTTTCTGGCCTGACATATGTGCTCGACTAGTCTGGTCACCTGGTGGGTGGTGCTGTGTTCTTCGCGGAATCGGAATTGTTGTGGGATGATTATGTTGTTATCCTTTAAGAATTGAATTTCTTCAGTTCAGTTTGAATGAGCTTTCCGAGGACCTTTCCAAGGAAGTTGGCCTATAGTTTTGCGGAAATAATAAGTCCTTGTTTGGCTTTGGTAATGTGATGACTCGGGCCTGTTTCCAAGTAGTTTAGTCTGAAGCAAGCATTATATATTGATGTTAGATAGATAATTGATAGTTGCTGGAGGTAGGTGATGTAGTAGTTGCGGTTTGATGGAATCTGGGCCTGATGCCTTCTTAGGATGTGTGTATGTTTGTGATGTGATAAGATACGGGGTTTCTGCGTTTATTGGATTGTGAAAGATGTTCTGATCGGGGCACTTAGGATGCGGTTTTACCCTTCTGAGTACCATTTCCTGGTGGTCATCAGTTTCGTCATCTACCGCTTCTGGTGCTTGGAATTGCCTTTCTAGTGAATCCGCCAGTGCTTCAGCTCGGTCTGTGGGGTCGTTCCTTCCCCATGTAGATGTAGATGTTTCGTGTCTAGTTTACGAGTTTTAAGAAATTTCCAGAATTTTTCCTGGTCCCTTCCTGCTTCTCGTAACGTTTCCTCCCACGCCTCGCTACGGTGGTTTTCGGAGCTCTCTTTTTGATCCTCCCGGCCAATTGCTCTGATTTTCGTCGGTCGGCTGGGTCCCTGTAGTTTCTGGCGCGCGCGGGCTGCGGTTGGCGCCTTTGGTGGCAACGGCCGGGGCAAGCAGCGGTGTGTGGTGTGGTGCGGGGCGGGCAGGGGCAGGGGCAGGGGCAGTGGTGGTTGACGGATGGCCTGGGGGCCGAAAAACGGGGCCGGACGGCGGACGGCGGACGGCGGACGGATGTTGAGAGAGGCGGCGCGCACGCGTCTCGCGCGGACACAGGCGCCACAGCGTTGATGATTGGAAGGAGGTGCGGTGCGGGGATGGGCCCAGGAAAAAAGACGGTCGTGGCCCCTGTCTTGGGTGCGTGTCGACGTCAGCACCGTCGGTGTGGTGTGGGCAGGGAGGGGGGAAAAGCGGGCTGCGGGCTGCGGAGGGAATGGTGGTGGGGAGTAGGCACACATGTGGGCGGGCGCAAAATCGGCCGGTGCCCGTAAACCGCGGCGGGATATTGGGTGGAAAAGAGGGAAATTGTAGAAAGGAAAACAAGCGGAGGGGGCGAATGTGGTGGGGTGGGGGGACGGGCGGGGGCGAGGCGACAGCTTGCTTTTTCTTTTTCATTTTATTTTATTTTGTTGTAGTGTTTTTGTTTTTTTTTTTTTGTTTTTTTTTGCGTGTGTGTGGCCTTGGAGAGGCTGGTCTTGTGTGGCTTACGCTTTGGGTGCGTGTGTTGGTACTTTTTCGTTTTTTTCTTGTTCTGCAGAGCAGGGGCGGGGCGGTGGGAACGGCTGGCTGGCTGTGCCCAGAGGAGGAGGAGACGCTGGCGGCGGGCCCGGCTCCTGGGGCTGCTGTTGCATGCGCTGTGCAAAGAAAGGAAGAGTGGGTTTGTTTGGCTGGTGAAGTGCATTATTTAAGTGTGGGCTTGCCGGCCTGGCTCCGATGCGCAGGTAGATAGATGCCGGCGGCGACCGCAGGCAGGCGCGTTGTGTGTACAGAGGGACGAGCCATGTGTTTTGCAAGCAGGACGTGGCGTGCCGAGTGGAGAGGAGGCGGCGGCTCGGCTCGGTTCGGCCCGGTCCGGCGGTGCCGCGCTGTTGTCGCGGACGTGAGCGCCCCCTGGCGGGCGGGTGGTTGGCGGCGGCGTGGTGGACGCGTGTGGCAGTTGTGTGCACGGGTTGCTTGGGCGAGTGAGCAGTGGCTGGCGGTGTTGGCGCGTCGTCGGGGAGGTATGTGTTGCGGCCGCGTCTGCTGCGCGCTGCGTCGTTGTGTCGACTGTGTGTGGGCGTGGGCACGTGTGCTCTGCCGAGGGCGTCGTAAAAAAGTGGGTCGCGGTGTGCGTGCGTAGCCCGTGATGATGTATTGTGCGTCGCGTCGTTGTGTGCGAAACGGATGCCGAGAGGTGTGTGGTGAGTGCGAAGCGCGAATGTGCGGCGTTTGGCGGTTTCGGTGTGTTTTCTGTTTTTGCGGCGTGAGAGTGGGGCTGGCTGGCTGTTTGTTGTTGGTTGCCTTGTGTGTGTAGGTTGATGGCGCGACGCGGAGGGGACGCCGTTTGCTGCGTGCCTTGCCTCGCGTGTGTTTGGGTCGTGGGGGCGGTGTTTTTGTTTGTATTTGGATTTTCATTTTTTGGCGTGTTGTGTCGTGTATGGCAAGGGCGAGAGGAGTAGTGCGGTAGTGGTAGTGCAGTAGTGTCGTTGCGGCACGGGCGTCTGGTGGGGCTGTGCGTCGTGGCGGGGAAGGTGTGTAGGTTGCGGCGATGCGGCGAGCCCAGCCCGTCGTTTGACGGTGTGCCGGGTGAGTTGCGCTGCGAATCGAGTGTGGCGGGAAGGGAGCTGCGTGGCGCCTGCGTCCGTTGGCAGCAGGGGCTGTGCTTTTGAGAGTTTGTTTGATTTCGGGACGACGACGACGACGACGACTGGTTGGTTGGTTGGTTGGTTGGTGGGTGGGGTGGCGTGCACGTTTGTCGTACTGGGCGAGTCGATTGCCTGCCGGCTGGCGAAAGGTGCGCCGCCGCCGCCCGTCTCTCGCGCTCTGTGTTGTTTTTTTTTTTTTTTTCTGTGTGTGTCGGCTGCGTTTTTGTTTGCGGTGCGCGCGAAAACGGTGGTGCCGAAAGTGTGCCGGCGTGGCGTTGCGACCGCGACCGCGACCGCGACCGCGACGAGCCGCGGGCGCGCCATTTGGCTGGTGTTGCGTGAAGAGCGGCTGTGTACGGGTAGTGGCTGTAGCCGTACGTGTACGTGCATCCGGCCCGGCCGCCAGCCCAGCCCAGCCCAGCCGAGTCGGGTGAGCGGAGGCCGACACGTGGTGGTGCTGTGCTCTCTCGGCTCGGGGGGGTTTGTGTGTGTGTGCGTGCGTGCGTGCGTGCGTGTGTGTGTGTGTGTGTGTGTGTGTGTGTGTGTGTGTGTGTGTGTGTCTCGTTCGCTCTCCGGAATCTGCTCGTTCTGCTGATCCCCGCCTGTCGGCGTCGTTTATTTTTACTTATTTATTTTTTACCTGTTGTTTGTTTTTCGACGTCGTCTTGCAGTTTTGTCCTTTGCGGCGTGCCGACGACCCGCCGCGCGACCTTATGAAACCCCAAAGCGTGGCGTGGCCGAGCCGCAGCAGCTAAGGGGGTGCGGCCGCCTCGACGCCTTAACCTCCTAAACTTCTTTAAGCCGTTAACGCAGCCACCTAAACTAACGTAACCTAACCTAAGCCCTTAGGCCAACCCCCAAGTCGCCTTAACCTAACGTACGTGACCGCAACCTTAGCTTAACGCCTACGTTAAGACGTGACGTCACGTCAACGCTTAACCTAACCCTGACGCCTTCTTAGCCTAACCTGACGTAACCTAAGGTAAGGTAACCGTTGAAAGAAAGAAACCACCTTTGTTTTGACGTTGAGGCGTGTAAGGTCGGCTGTGAGGGCAGATTCGGTGTGTCTGTAGTTGGGGCTGGCTGGTAAATTTATTTTGTTTGTTTGTTTATCGTTGTTTTGTTTTCGCCTGTGGCGGGGGGGTTGGCGCTCCGTCGGCCGGTGCCATGTTGCGCAGGCGGCGATCGTAAAAAAGTAAAAAAAAAAAAAAAAAGAAAAAAAAATGTGTTGGAAGGGCTGTGGGTGTTGGCGGGCGAGGCGAGAGGAGGAGGACGGCCCGCGGCCGTGGCCCGACGGCTGCGGGCCGATCGGGAAAACGGCGGAAGGCGATGGGGCGGCGGAGGTGCGTTTGTGCACGGCCGTCATCGCCGCACGACTCGGCTCGTGTGGCTGTGGCGCCGGCCGCGGTGGCCGGGCTGCCGCGGCGACGGTGTGGGAGTTTTGACGAAGGTTTGGCCATTGTGGCGGGTCGTCGGCTGGGGCTGTGGGGGCGGCATTTGGGCGGGGGCGGCGATTCTCGGCGGGCCGACCCAGGCTGTGGCGCGCGGTGGCTGCAGTTTGGCCGTGGTTTGCGGCGCCGCCGCGGCGACTGGTTGGCGACCGTGGTGTCGGTGTGTGTAGCCCCATCCTCGGTGGTTTGAATGGCGCGGGTGGTTGCGGCGCAGGTTGGGGGCTGCTCCGCGCAGGCTGTCGGACGTTGGGCGGTAGCAAGCGCGGGAGGCGCGGCGCGGCGGCGCGGCGGCGCGCCGAGTGGCGGCCGCTCTCTCGGCCGTCCGCGCCCGCCCGCGACACTGGCTGGGCCAGGCGCGTGCGCGGCTATTCTCTGCTGCGCGCCCCTCGCTGTTGTGCGTCGTCGAAGGAGAGAAGGAAGCGAAACCAAGGGGAAAAAAAGAAAAGAGAACAGGCAAAAGATGGCAGACCAGGCGGCTACGAACGAGACTGCCGCGGCACCCGCCGCCACCGGCACTACGAAGAAGGCCAAGTCTGCGTCGTCTGCGAAGAAGCCGCGCGCCAAGCCTGCGCACCCGCGCACCTCTGAGATGGTGACGGCCGCCATCAAGAGTCTGAAGGAGCGCGGCGGGTCGTCGCTGCAGGCGATCAAGAAGTACATTGCCGCGCACTACAAGCTGGACGCGGAGAAGCTGGCGCCCTTTATCAAGAAGTACCTCAAGTCGGCCGTCGTGGCTGGCGAGCTGGTGCAGACGAAGGGGAAGGGCGCGTCGGGCTCTTTCAAGCTTGCCGGCGCCGGCGGCGGGGCGGCCGAGGGCGGCAAGGCTCGTGGTGGCGGCGGTGGTGCGAAGAAGAAGCGCGCCGCTCCGGCCAGCAAGGAGAAGAAGGGGGCCCGTGCGGCCGGCGCAAAGAAGGCTGGCGGCGTGAAGGCGGCGACCGGTCGGAAGGCGGGCGCCGCCAAGAAGGCGTCTGCGGCGTCGGCCGCTCCCGCGGGTGCGAAGAAGGCGGCTGCGGCCAAGCCGGCCAAGGCCAAGTCGCCGTCGAAGGCGAAGAAGGCCGCCAAGGTTCCGACGAAGAAGCCGAAGGCGCCGCGCCCGAAGAAGGCGACGGCGACGCCGTCTAAGGCGAAGGCTTCGCCCAAGAAGAAGAAGTAAAAAGGGCAGGGAAGGGTTGGCGGTTGACACCGTCGCCTGGTGGCCGGCGCGCAACCAGAGGCTGTCGCGCGGTCCCGGACAAAAACAAAAACGGCCCTTCTCAGGGCCATCAAAGCACGTCGGGAAGGTGTTGATTGTCGTGTCGTGGTCGGTCGGTTGCCTTGTCTGTCTGTCTTGCTTGCTGGCGTTTGTTTGTTTGTTTCATGTGTGGATGGTGTTTGCGTGCCGCGGTGGTTGGATTGTGGGGTCGTTGGCGGGCGTGGGCGGCGGCGCCGCGGTTGGTGTTACATAAAGTGTATTTTACTTTTATTATTTTTACCTATTTATTTTGCGCCGCGTTTGTTTGTTTGTCTTGGTGGTGGTTTTGGAATAGTCTTTTTTGCTTTGCTTTGCTTTGCTTTCCGGGCGTCACGTTTTGTGCCGTGGCCTGTGTGGGTGGCGCTATTGACGCTTGCGACTTGGCTCGGCCGGTGCGGTGCTTTTTTTTTTTTTTTTTTTTTTTTTGGAAACGGCGGCGCCGGGCCGGGCCGGGCCGGGGGTGGGACGACTGGACTGGACTGGAGAGTGAGTGGGGAACTAGTCGTTGCGACCGACAAAGTTTTGCTCGCGACGGAGAGACGTTAGTGGCCCTGAAAAGGGCCGTTTTGTTTGTTTGGCGGTGTGCGGGTTTAGGCGCGCTCGCCGCGGATGCGGCGCGCGAGCTGGATGTCCTTGGGCATGATGGTGACTCGCTTGGCGTGGATTGCGCACAGGTTGGTGTCTTCGAAGAGGCCGACGAGGTAGGCCTCGCTGGCCTCCTGCAGGGCCATGACTGCGGAGCTCTGGAAGCGCAGGTCGGTCTTGAAGTCCTGGGCGATCTCGCGCACTAGGCGCTGGAATGGCAGCTTGCGGATGAGCAGCTCTGTGCTCTTCTGGTAGCGCCTGATTTCTCGCAGGGCGACGGTGCCCGGCCTGTAGCGGTGGGGCTTCTTGACGCCGCCGGTGGCGGGCGCGCTCTTCCTCGCCGCCTTGGTGGCGAGCTGTTTGCGCGGCGCCTTTCCGCCGGTGGACTTGCGGGCCGTTTGCTTTGTCCGGGCCATGGCTACTGCGGATGCGGATGCGGCGTGGAGGATATGCGTGCGCGACGGCGTCCGGTGCTGCCTTGACAACGGGCCCGCGCGCCCCGGGTGCTGCGCTTATATGCCCTCGGTGCGCGGTGGTGGGGGGAGGGGAGGGCGGGCCGCGGGGCCCCAGAGTCTATATAGGGGGGCGGCGCGCGCGCTGGGCGCCACAACCGTAGCCGACTCGCTAGCGCCGGGTGAGGAGCTTGCCTTGCTTTCTTGTTTTTTATATTATTGTGGTTGAGACGCTTGAAGAAGAAGAAGAATGACAGGCCGCGGCAAGGGAGGAAAGGGGCTCGGCAAGGGTGGCGCCAAGCGGCACCGCAAGGTGTTGCGCGACAACATCCAGGGCATCACGAAGCCCGCGATCCGCCGCCTGGCGCGCAGGGGCGGCGTGAAGCGCATCTCTGGTCTGATCTACGAGGAGACGCGCGGAGTGCTGAAGGTGTTCCTGGAGAACGTGATCCGCGACGCGGTGACGTACACTGAGCACGCCAAGCGCAAGACTGTGACGGCCATGGACGTGGTGTACGCCCTGAAGAGGCAGGGGCGCACCCTGTACGGTTTCGGCGGTTAGGCGGTGTGAGACCGAAGGAAGGAAAGAGAGAGATTGAGAAACGGCCCTTTTCAGGGCCACCACAGTGTTCGGAAGTTGAAAAGTGCGAAAGAGTCTGTGTTGCTGGTTTTTTCTCTTTTCCTTTTTAGTCTACTTGGCCTTTTAGTTTTGTTTGGAGGGTTTTTTTGACGTGGTGTGCGGTGCGGTTGGGAGGGAAGGAAGCGTGCCCTTGCGTTGTGTGAGCTCCTTCCTTCCTTCCTTCCTTCCTTCCCCTCCCTCTTTGCTTGTATGCTTCTTGTCGGTGGATGGGCTGTGTGTTGCGGCGCGGCTGAGTGCCGAGGGGTTATTTTTGAGGTGTGTTGTTGTGCGCCACGTGTGCTGGTTAATGGTCGCGAGACTGTGCGTGCGTGGAGTTGAGTGGAGGAGGTGGCCAAGTACGTGTGTACAAGATGGCGGCGCCTGTGTGTGTAAGAAGGAAAAAACCGTACACAGAAAGAGAGAGAGAAAAGTGGTGCGACGAACGACTGGAATTCTGCTTTGGACGTAGGTTTGTGTGGTGGCCCTGAAAAGGGCCGATTGTGTTTTGTTTTTTGAGCCGAGGCGGCAAATGGCGCGCTGCGTGCCAAGGGAGCACGCGGCGGTTGCCGATTGCGCTGTCTCTCTTTTAGGCCTTCTTCTCGGTCTTCTTTGGCAGCAGGACGGCCTGGATGTTGGGCAGGACACCTCCCTGTGCGATGGTGACGCCCGACAAGAGCTTGTTGAGCTCCTCGTCGTTGCGTATGGCGAGCTGCAGGTGGCGCGGGATGATGCGCGTCTTCTTGTTGTCGCGGGCCGCGTTTCCGGCCAGCTCGAGCACCTCAGCCGCGAGGTACTCCATGACGGCGGCGAGGTAGACGGGCGCCCCGGCGCCGACGCGCTCGGCGTAGTTTCCCTTGCGCAGGAGGCGGTGGATTCTGCCGACCGGGAACTGGAGCCCAGCCCTGCTTGAGCGGGACTTTGACTTGCCCTTGACTTTGCCTCCCTTTCCGCGTCCGGACATGGCGATGGGCTAGTTTGGAAAGAAGCGAGAAAGAAAAGCACAACGCCCCAAACGGTGCGAGCCGCAGCGAGTCGAGCAGCGGAGTGCGTGCCGGCGCCGGCGGGGTGGGGGTCCTTTATGGGCTCGGGTGCGGCGGCCGGTTGCGCGCGCGCCCCATTGGTCGGCGGCCGCAGCAGGGCGAGCTGGTAAAGGTGCGGCGGCGGCGTGCAATTTTGTTACCAAAATCACACAGATTATCAATCAGTTCTTAGCAGCCCCAGATCTTCTCAGTAAAGTGACACTAATTATCACAAACATCTTGCCCCTGCTCCTAAATGGCAAATGAAAACCAGCACATCACTATCGCCATCTGGAACGCTGACGGTGTTTCCCACGATCGATTCGAGCTCGAGATGTTCCTCGATGACCATGGGGTGGATGTGGCACTCCTAAATGAGACCCACCTAACCCCTGATGAGAGCTTTCGAGTCCGAAATTATGTGTTGGCCAGAAATGACCGCCCTAACAGACCAGGTGGCGGTACAGCCATTCTCATTAAAAATCGAATATGCCACAGGGTAATACAAACGCCACCACTCATAAACACAGAGGCAACAGCAGTCGAAGTTATTCTTAACAACCACCCCACACTTCTGGTGGCGGCATACCACCCACCCCAAGCCAGACTGTTTCCCAGTGACCTGGACGATCTCTTGGACATAAACCACAGAACCATAATAGGAGGGGACCTGAATGCCAAGCACAGGGCATGGGGATGTCGTACTACAAACACAAGTGGCAACAAACTACTGAGATACCTTGATAACCATCCAGCAGTAAGGGTTGTCTCAACTGATGAGCCTACTCATGTTCCCTATGACTCCAGGTGCCTGCCTGACAAATTGGACATATTCCTCTTAAAAAACGTTAACCTCAACACAACGACAGAGGTAATCAACAGCCTAAATTCAGACCATAGCCCTGTTATTCTAAGATTTCAGGGTGACCAAGACATTCCAAGTAACAGAATAATTACAACTTACAACACAAATTGGGCGAGGTACAAGGAACTGGTCACTCTACACATACCTGACCAGGCTCCTGACATGCAGACCCCAGAAGAAATCGACCAGGCTATAGCAGAATTAACCCAAATCATCACGACGTGTGGGGAAGCATCAACCATCAAAATAACGCACAACAGCGGACGGAGCAACCTGCCCCCAGACCTTGCGCAACTAATTACGGACAAGAACAGAACGCGCAAGAGATGGCAAACTTTTCGTGACCCCCAAGACAGGAGACGCATGTTTAGGATGGCCAGGGAAATCCAGACCAGACTTAAACTGCTACGAAGTGCTAGATGGGAACAAAGCCTGCAAACAGCAGAGCAAAATCCCGAAAAATTCTGGGGAATCATCAGATCCAGACGACAACCCCAAAAAGCCAGCAGACCACTTCATGGGCAAAACGGTTTAGTCTATACCCCACTCGACAAAGCAACCGCCATGGCAAACACGCTCGAGCTGCAGTTCCAAGAGAATATAATCGATGAAGACGAGGAAGAAGCAGAAGCCCTGGAGCGCAGAGTTGAGCGTCACCTACATCGAACACTTCGTGCCAGACCAGTCACCAACTTTGTGCCGACCACTGAACGTGCAGTCTCTGTTCTCATCAGGCGAATCGGCAATGCAAAAGCCCCCGGTCCCGATAACATCAAACCCCCCTTTCTTAGAAACCTTCCTCAACCTGCTATCTCTCACCTTACAGCCATCCTAAACAGTTGCCTCTCCATACAATACTTCCCTTCAGCCTGGAAGGTTGCAAAAGTTATTTCCATTCCAAAGCCCAATAAAGATCAGTTATTCCCGCAAAACCACCGCCCTATCTCCCTACTATGTCATCTCTCCAAACTTCTCGAAATTCTTATACAAAACTCCCTACTCCAGTTTCTATCCATAAACAACATCATCATCCCTGAACAATTTGGTTTTCGTGCTGGACATAGCACTGTACAGCAAGCCATTCGCCTGGTGGAGCATGTCTGCACGGAGAAGAGCCAGGGCAACAGCACCGCAGCTATTTTCTTGGATATTGAAAAGGCTTTTGATCGTGTTTGGCATGACGGCTTGCTATATAAGATCTCCAAACTCAACTGCCCTCTCCACCTGCTGAAAATCATTCAGTCTTTCCTCTCTGACAGGAAATTTTACTCATACATAGAAAAGGCAAAAAGTGGCATGAAACTCATAGAAGCAGGTGTCCCACAGGGATCTGTGCTTGGCCCCCTCCTATATCTTCTGTATACAAATGACATCCCGAAAGAGCCGGGTGGCAACATAGCCTTATATGCTGATGACACAGCACTCTATCTCAGTGGCAGAAACATTAATTACCTAGCCTACAGCCTACAACGACATCTCAACAAAGTTGCAAACTGGTGCAACATCTGGAAAATAAAAATAAATGCTGACAAATGTCAAACAATCCTATTTTCTCATAAAATCAAGAAACCCATAATAAACATCACTTACAATGAACAAATACTCCCATGGAAAAATGAAATCACATACTTAGGACTAAAATTGGACAAAAACCTAACATTCAAGCATCACATAAGAGAGGCTAGGAACAAAGGCTCCGCCCGGCTCTACCAACTATACCCATTATTAAAGGGAATGGGATTGTCCATATCAGCAAAGCTCAGAATCTGGAAAACAATAGTCCTGCCTGTCATCCTCTACGGCTCTGAAGTGTGGAGCATGGCAGCAGACACTAATCTAGCCCAATTGGAGGTCGTCCAAAATAAAACCCTAAGAATTATTGCAGACGTACCAAGACTGACTAGCAATGAGGAAATCAGGGCAATGCTAGGGCAACCCTCTTTCTATCACATAATCAAACAAAAATCACAAACATTCTACGAATCATCTCATTCATCACCGTACCAGCTCATCAATACACTGGGACGGAACCCTCACCCTCAACTCAGAGCTCCTATCAACACACTCCATCGCCACTACAGGCGGTAACCATCTTCTCATCCTCATGAAACAGGATACTCATCTCCACCTCTATCAACATCATCATCACTAACGCCATCCACCCGGGGGGAAAATCCCCAAGCCATTACTGCACACAAGCCACATACGAACCCACAGGATCATTTCGTGAGACAGAGCGTTGAAAGAACGCTGGCTCTCCAGAAACTAGCATGGGTGCAAACCCAGCCATCTCATGTCCGGCGGGTGCCACTGTGTGGGGAGACGCTGACTGGAGCGGAGCGCCTGACTGACTGACTGTTTGTTCGTGATGCCGCCCAAGACTAGCGGGAAAGCCGCCAAGAAGGCTGGCAAGGCGCAGAAGAACATTTCGAAGGGCGACAAGAAGAAGAAGCGCAAGAGGAAGGAGAGCTATGCCATCTACATCTACAAGGTGCTGAAGCAGGTGCACCCTGACACGGGCATCTCTTCGAAGGCGATGAGCATCATGAACAGCTTCGTGAACGACATTTTCGAGCGCATTGCGGCCGAGGCTTCTCGCCTGGCGCACTACAACAAGCGCTCGACCATCACGTCCCGCGAGATCCAGACCGCTGTGCGGCTCTTGCTGCCTGGCGAGCTGGCCAAGCACGCGGTGAGCGAGGGCACGAAGGCGGTGACCAAGTACACGAGCTCCAAGTAAGGAGGTGGCTCTTGGAAATAGGAGGCTCGTCCGCGGCGCGGCGAAGAAAAGAAAAAACGGCCCTTTTCAGGGCCACCGAAATGCCTTTGCGGGAAGGGCGGAATTGTTGTTGTTGTTGTTGTTGTTGTTGTTGTTGTGAGCGGGTGGACGGCGGCACAGCTGTAGCTGTAGCTTGTGGTGTGGTGCGGCGCCGGCGCCTTTGGTTTTGGTGTGACGTTGGGATACGCACTTTAGCCACAGCCGGGTCGTGGGCGTGGGTGTTTCGAGACGTGTTGGTGTTAGGGGGGCGGATCGCTGGAGTTGGCTTGTTTGATATATATATATATATATATATATATTTTTTTTGTCCCCTTTGTATGGTATGGCCGGAGGTGTGGAACGGAAAGCAAACCGCGACTGTCGGATGTCACACCGTTGGTGGCGAGGGTGAGAAACACGTTGCCGCCTACAGCTGCTTCTACGCCGAGCGGGTGCGTTAAGTTAGTTGGTTGGTTGGGCGACGTAAAAGTGGAGCGTGGAGGTGTGTGTGAACGTGAGGAGACACGCATTGCATTGTATTTGTACGCGCGAGGTGAGTTAGGAGACCACGCGCCACGACGTACGGTGCCCTCTTTCGACCTGACGTCTGACGTCTGGTTTTTGTTTGTGGAGGCGGTGTCGTCATTCTGGATGTACGTGTATTTTCCGCTCAGTTGAGTGAGGTGACGCGAGACGACGGCGTCGGTGGTGTTTTTGTTTTGTTGTTGGCGCCCCGGGGATGAAGAGGGGCACCCGACGGTAACGAGAGGTTGCACTTTGTGATCGGTCGAATGTCCGGGGAGCGAGGAATAGGGTGGGGGGTTGAAAAGAAACGCCAGTGTAGGGCAACGGGACGGTGAACGTTCCCGTGGTGTCGGAGGTGTGCAGTGGGGGGGAGGAAAAAAAAAAGCGCGTAACGGCGCGGCTGCCGTGGTGGAAACGTTCTCTCCAACTTTGGTGGTGTCCCCTGTGTGTTTTGTTGTTCTCTATATCGTGTGTCCCCTCGCACAAGACGCTCTCTGGGCGGGTTTGATTCATTCATTTTTGCATTGTCACGTAGCGTAGAATGGAATGCGCAAGAGTTGAGTGAGACTGGCGACGGTATATGGTCTGAGCAGCGTCAGCTGCACTGCACACTCCCCGGAAAAGAATCTTGGATGCCGTGCTAACTGAAATTTGGTGGACGGGGTTCTCAGGGCTGTTTTCCTATTTTGTTGTTTGTTTGTCTCTAGTTAAGATGGTGAAATGACGTCGAAGAAGCAGTATTGCAAATACTGTTATGGAAATGCCCTAGTTTGATGAAAGGAAATGTGTGTTGAATATACAGGATGGTAAAGACCAAGTGCGTTGAAAGAAACGTTGTGAAGGAACGAACGTTCCCTGAATTGGTTTCTTTTTGTTCCCGAGTTGTGTACAATGGACGACGGTTGTGCCATATCGCAGCATTGCATCATCCCCAGGTTTTATTTCAATTGAGCGATAAAAAAAGGAAAAAGAGAAGAACAAGAACACTATCGAAATGGTCTATGGTGTGTGACCCACAATTGTTGTCTTTAAATCACTTACCCAACCATGTCGTAAAAATATTTTTTTTTTTTTTTTACAGTGGCTGCCGAATGACCTAGATGTAACAGAGAGAGAGAGAAACACATGGCGTGTCAGATGTTTGTTTTCTTTTCCCCCCCGTCAAGTGGCAAATGCGAACACCGTCAGCTGTAATTGACGATCGACACTAGTATGGCGCGAAAAGGGGGTGCGACCTGTGCAGTTGTGGGTGAAACTTTGGGTGATGGGCTGTCATGCGGCATCGCGTGCGTTCATTACCCCTCGGCGGCGGCGCCGCAGCTCCGTCCAGCTCGCGCTCTCGGAAACAACCCTCTCGTAATGCCGCGTCTCCTCCGTCACTGCAATTTTCAAAGGGAAACCTGTGTGGCCGGTGGGGGTGTGTCAACCGTTGGCCTCAAGCTCCGCCGACAAAAAGTGTTGAGTGTATCCAGTGTGAGAGAGGTTGACGCTTTTCGTGGGGTGTGTGTGTGTGTGTGTGGCAATGTTTTGAAAAGTTTGCAACGTACGTTAAGAAGTGTTGACGCTGAAACTTGCGGGCTGTGTGGCCCTGGTGGTTGGCTGGCTGGAGACGCGGGCGTGTCCAGTCGGTCGGTTGTTGTGGCTGAAAGGTACGTATACGGTTCCGCCGTCCCGTCGGAACTGCGTCTGTCTGGAAGGTATGACGTGACGTGCAGTTTTTATTAGGTCAGCCCTTGTTGTGTATTGTTCCATTTGTTGCTCACTCGTCACCCGTATTTGGTGTGGCGATGTATGTGGACGTACTGCTGGATCAGTGTCAGGGTTTCCGTGGGAGGTGTTGGTTGGGGTTGGATTTGCCTGACACGGCTGAGTCCGCAATTGGCCTGCCGTTCGTTGATGCGATATGTGGGTTCTGAGGAAGAATGTGTACGAGATAGTTGCCCCTGCCCTGCCCTTTCTTTCGCGTTCGTGTGTGCCCCCCTTGTTGTGTAGTGTGGGTTGAAAATGGTTCTTTACCGAGTGGGGGGGAATGGGATGGACGGATCCGTTGCTGTTGCTGTCACCGTCAAGACAACGCACGCACGCACGCACCCCTGTCCTACGAGAAGGTGTGTCAACCGGGGTTTCGGTAGTCGTGTGTGTAGGGGACGGGGAGAAGCAAAGTGGAGAGTGCGGCACGGGCAGAGAGTGGAATTGGGGCGCGTTGATGTTGGGAAACATCCCCCAAGGGTTGCGGGATGATGTGGCGGTGAGAGCGGGGGGCGGGGGAGAAAAGAAAAGCGAAAAAGAACTAAGGAAGAGGAGGAGGCGTGCGTGCGCGCAGTGGCGGGGCACCAAAGACCTGTCGTGTGGTGTCGGCCGAACGCGAGCGCGAACGCGAACGCGTGTGCGGGGCAGCGTCGGCACGGAGAAGCGAGGAGGAGAGAGAGAGAGAGAGAGAGAGAGAGAGAGAGAGAGCTGGTCTGATGGGTATTTTTTACCCCCTGTACTCGAAGGACCGGATCTGTCCTTGATCCCTGCCTTCTGTCTGATTATGTTGGGTAACAAAATGATGGGTCTCTTGGGTGTGTGTAGATGTTTGTTGTTTGAGTGAGTGTTATGGTGTTTGTATTTTATTTTTGTTTATCATGGTATGTTGTAGTTTGTGGTGTTTTGTCGTGATGGGAAATGTCGTTCTTGGGTCGGGTGGATTTTGTCCCAGATTTCTGATGAGTGGGTGGTTCGAATCCGTGGTTTGGTGGAAAAAAAAAAAAAAAAAAAAAAAAAAAAAAAAAAAAAAAACAACAAAAACAACTTTATGGATTTTTCTTTGGATGATTTCCGGGATTTTGATTGAGTATGTTATGGTTTGTGTATATGTCTCGGTTTGTCTGGTACCGGCCGGCATCAGCAGTAATTCTGAAGTATTTGTTCTGCACCCTTTTTTACTCTTGTTATGTTTGGTGTCTGCGGCCATTGACCAGATTTTCAGAGCCGTAAGTGATGGCTGGTTCCTATGACGGTTTTGAAGATTTTCTTTTTGGCGCGCATATTTATTCTGTTTCCTTTGATGATTGGGTACAGTCTGAATATTGCTGCTGCAGCCTTGTTACAAACGTGTGTAACATGGTCTCTAAATGTCAACCTCTTGTCCAGCTTGATGCCTAGATACTTTATTGTGCCTGACCATGGAAGATTGTTATTTCTGAGGCGTATATGCAGGTTAGGAGGTATTCTTTTTGAATGTGAATCGTATTGTATTGCTTGGGTTTTCTCCGCGTTTATTGTTTTTTGTTTCCATTGGTTAGCCCATTTCTGGATGGATTGTAGGTGTTGCTCTATTTTTGTGACTCTATATTGCAGGTTAGAACTGCTGCGGTAGACTGCAGTGTCGTCTGCAAATAGTGACAAGTGTCCTCCCAGCTGTTTGTTTGTGTATATTGAGTAGAGAATGGGCCCCAGCACTGAGCCTTGCGGGACTCCAGCCTCTATGGATCTAGTGTTACTTGCCGCTCCTGGTACATGGACATAGAATGCTCCGTTGCGGAGAAAAGAAGCAATAATGTGGATGGGGCAGTTGTACTGGTGGAGCTTGTAGATAAGGCGTTATCCGATGTCAAGCAGGACTGCTCCAGTACTGTGTCTAATGTTTCTGGCCTGACATATGTGCTCGACTAGTCTGGTCACCTGGTGGGTGGTGCTGTGTTCTTCGCGGAATCGGAATTGTTGTGGGATGATTATGTTGTTATCCTTTAAGAATTGAATTTCTTCAGTTCAGTTTGAATGAGCTTTCCGAGGACCTTTCCAAGGAAGTTGGCCTATAGTTTTGCGGAAATAATAAGTCCTTGTTTGGCTTTGGTAATGTGATGACTCGGGCCTGTTTCCAAGTAGTTTAGTCTGAAGCAAGCATTATATATTGATGTTAGATAGATAATTGATAGTTGCTGGAGGTAGGTGATGTAGTAGTTGCGGTTTGATGGAATCTGGGCCTGATGCCTTCTTAGGATGTGTGTATGTTTGTGATGTGATAAGATACGGGGTTTCTGCGTTTATTGGATTGTGAAAGATGTTCTGATCGGGGCACTTAGGATGCGGTTTTACCCTTCTGAGTACCATTTCCTGGTGGTCATCAGTTTCGTCATCTACCGCTTCTGGTGCTTGGAATTGCCTTTCTAGTGAATCCGCCAGTGCTTCAGCTCGGTCTGTGGGGTCGTTCCTTCCCCATGTAGATGTAGATGTTTCGTGTCTAGTTTACGAGTTTTAAGAAATTTCCAGAATTTTTCCTGGTCCCTTCCTGCTTCTCGTAACGTTTCCTCCCACGCCTCGCTACGGTGGTTTTCGGAGCTCTCTTTTTGATCCTCCCGGCCAATTGCTCTGATTTTCGTCGGTCGGCTGGGTCCCTGTAGTTTCTGGCGCGCGCGGGCTGCGGTTGGCGCCTTTGGTGGCAACGGCCGGGGCAAGCAGCGGTGTGTGGTGTGGTGCGGGGCGGGCAGGGGCAGGGGCAGGGGCAGTGGTGGTTGACGGATGGCCTGGGGGCCGAAAAACGGGGCCGGACGGCGGACGGCGGACGGCGGACGGATGTTGAGAGAGGCGGCGCGCACGCGTCTCGCGCGGACACAGGCGCCACAGCGTTGATGATTGGAAGGAGGTGCGGTGCGGGGATGGGCCCAGGAAAAAAGACGGTCGTGGCCCCTGTCTTGGGTGCGTGTCGACGTCAGCACCGTCGGTGTGGTGTGGGCAGGGAGGGGGGAAAAGCGGGCTGCGGGCTGCGGAGGGAATGGTGGTGGGGAGTAGGCACACATGTGGGCGGGCGCAAAATCGGCCGGTGCCCGTAAACCGCGGCGGGATATTGGGTGGAAAAGAGGGAAATTGTAGAAAGGAAAACAAGCGGAGGGGGCGAATGTGGTGGGGTGGGGGGACGGGCGGGGGCGAGGCGACAGCTTGCTTTTTCTTTTTCATTTTATTTTATTTTGTTGTAGTGTTTTTGTTTTTTTTTTTTTGTTTTTTTTTGCGTGTGTGTGGCCTTGGAGAGGCTGGTCTTGTGTGGCTTACGCTTTGGGTGCGTGTGTTGGTACTTTTTCGTTTTTTTCTTGTTCTGCAGAGCAGGGGCGGGGCGGTGGGAACGGCTGGCTGGCTGTGCCCAGAGGAGGAGGAGACGCTGGCGGCGGGCCCGGCTCCTGGGGCTGCTGTTGCATGCGCTGTGCAAAGAAAGGAAGAGTGGGTTTGTTTGGCTGGTGAAGTGCATTATTTAAGTGTGGGCTTGCCGGCCTGGCTCCGATGCGCAGGTAGATAGATGCCGGCGGCGACCGCAGGCAGGCGCGTTGTGTGTACAGAGGGACGAGCCATGTGTTTTGCAAGCAGGACGTGGCGTGCCGAGTGGAGAGGAGGCGGCGGCTCGGCTCGGTTCGGCCCGGTCCGGCGGTGCCGCGCTGTTGTCGCGGACGTGAGCGCCCCCTGGCGGGCGGGTGGTTGGCGGCGGCGTGGTGGACGCGTGTGGCAGTTGTGTGCACGGGTTGCTTGGGCGAGTGAGCAGTGGCTGGCGGTGTTGGCGCGTCGTCGGGGAGGTATGTGTTGCGGCCGCGTCTGCTGCGCGCTGCGTCGTTGTGTCGACTGTGTGTGGGCGTGGGCACGTGTGCTCTGCCGAGGGCGTCGTAAAAAAGTGGGTCGCGGTGTGCGTGCGTAGCCCGTGATGATGTATTGTGCGTCGCGTCGTTGTGTGCGAAACGGATGCCGAGAGGTGTGTGGTGAGTGCGAAGCGCGAATGTGCGGCGTTTGGCGGTTTCGGTGTGTTTTCTGTTTTTGCGGCGTGAGAGTGGGGCTGGCTGGCTGTTTGTTGTTGGTTGCCTTGTGTGTGTAGGTTGATGGCGCGACGCGGAGGGGACGCCGTTTGCTGCGTGCCTTGCCTCGCGTGTGTTTGGGTCGTGGGGGCGGTGTTTTTGTTTGTATTTGGATTTTCATTTTTTGGCGTGTTGTGTCGTGTATGGCAAGGGCGAGAGGAGTAGTGCGGTAGTGGTAGTGCAGTAGTGTCGTTGCGGCACGGGCGTCTGGTGGGGCTGTGCGTCGTGGCGGGGAAGGTGTGTAGGTTGCGGCGATGCGGCGAGCCCAGCCCGTCGTTTGACGGTGTGCCGGGTGAGTTGCGCTGCGAATCGAGTGTGGCGGGAAGGGAGCTGCGTGGCGCCTGCGTCCGTTGGCAGCAGGGGCTGTGCTTTTGAGAGTTTGTTTGATTTCGGGACGACGACGACGACGACGACTGGTTGGTTGGTTGGTTGGTTGGTGGGTGGGGTGGCGTGCACGTTTGTCGTACTGGGCGAGTCGATTGCCTGCCGGCTGGCGAAAGGTGCGCCGCCGCCGCCCGTCTCTCGCGCTCTGTGTTGTTTTTTTTTTTTTTTTCTGTGTGTGTCGGCTGCGTTTTTGTTTGCGGTGCGCGCGAAAACGGTGGTGCCGAAAGTGTGCCGGCGTGGCGTTGCGACCGCGACCGCGACCGCGACCGCGACGAGCCGCGGGCGCGCCATTTGGCTGGTGTTGCGTGAAGAGCGGCTGTGTACGGGTAGTGGCTGTAGCCGTACGTGTACGTGCATCCGGCCCGGCCGCCAGCCCAGCCCAGCCCAGCCGAGTCGGGTGAGCGGAGGCCGACACGTGGTGGTGCTGTGCTCTCTCGGCTCGGGGGGGTTTGTGTGTGTGTGCGTGCGTGCGTGCGTGCGTGTGTGTGTGTGTGTGTGTGTGTGTGTGTGTGTGTGTGTGTGTGTGTCTCGTTCGCTCTCCGGAATCTGCTCGTTCTGCTGATCCCCGCCTGTCGGCGTCGTTTATTTTTACTTATTTATTTTTTACCTGTTGTTTGTTTTTCGACGTCGTCTTGCAGTTTTGTCCTTTGCGGCGTGCCGACGACCCGCCGCGCGACCTTATGAAACCCCAAAGCGTGGCGTGGCCGAGCCGCAGCAGCTAAGGGGGTGCGGCCGCCTCGACGCCTTAACCTCCTAAACTTCTTTAAGCCGTTAACGCAGCCACCTAAACTAACGTAACCTAACCTAAGCCCTTAGGCCAACCCCCAAGTCGCCTTAACCTAACGTACGTGACCGCAACCTTAGCTTAACGCCTACGTTAAGACGTGACGTCACGTCAACGCTTAACCTAACCCTGACGCCTTCTTAGCCTAACCTGACGTAACCTAAGGTAAGGTAACCGTTGAAAGAAAGAAACCACCTTTGTTTTGACGTTGAGGCGTGTAAGGTCGGCTGTGAGGGCAGATTCGGTGTGTCTGTAGTTGGGGCTGGCTGGTAAATTTATTTTGTTTGTTTGTTTATCGTTGTTTTGTTTTCGCCTGTGGCGGGGGGGTTGGCGCTCCGTCGGCCGGTGCCATGTTGCGCAGGCGGCGATCGTAAAAAAGTAAAAAAAAAAAAAAAAAGAAAAAAAAATGTGTTGGAAGGGCTGTGGGTGTTGGCGGGCGAGGCGAGAGGAGGAGGACGGCCCGCGGCCGTGGCCCGACGGCTGCGGGCCGATCGGGAAAACGGCGGAAGGCGATGGGGCGGCGGAGGTGCGTTTGTGCACGGCCGTCATCGCCGCACGACTCGGCTCGTGTGGCTGTGGCGCCGGCCGCGGTGGCCGGGCTGCCGCGGCGACGGTGTGGGAGTTTTGACGAAGGTTTGGCCATTGTGGCGGGTCGTCGGCTGGGGCTGTGGGGGCGGCATTTGGGCGGGGGCGGCGATTCTCGGCGGGCCGACCCAGGCTGTGGCGCGCGGTGGCTGCAGTTTGGCCGTGGTTTGCGGCGCCGCCGCGGCGACTGGTTGGCGACCGTGGTGTCGGTGTGTGTAGCCCCATCCTCGGTGGTTTGAATGGCGCGGGTGGTTGCGGCGCAGGTTGGGGGCTGCTCCGCGCAGGCTGTCGGACGTTGGGCGGTAGCAAGCGCGGGAGGCGCGGCGCGGCGGCGCGGCGGCGCGCCGAGTGGCGGCCGCTCTCTCGGCCGTCCGCGCCCCGCCCGCGACACTGGCTGGGCCAGGCGCGTGCGCGGCTATTCTCTGCTGCGCGCCCCTCGCTGTTGTGCGTCGTCGAAGGAGAGAAGGAAGCGAAACCAAGGGGAAAAAAAGAAAAGAGAACAGGCAAAAGATGGCAGACCAGGCGGCTACGAACGAGACTGCCGCGGCACCCGCCGCCACCGGCACTACGAAGAAGGCCAAGTCTGCGTCGTCTGCGAAGAAGCCGCGCGCCAAGCCTGCGCACCCCGCGCACCTCTGAGATGGTGACGGCCGCCATCAAGAGTCTGAAGGAGCGCGGCGGGTCGTCGCTGCAGGCGATCAAGAAGTACATTGCCGCGCACTACAAGCTGGACGCGGAGAAGCTGGCGCCCTTTATCAAGAAGTACCTCAAGTCGGCCGTCGTGGCTGGCGAGCTGGTGCAGACGAAGGGGAAGGGCGCGTCGGGCTCTTTCAAGCTTGCCGGCGCCGGCGGCGGGGCGGCCGAGGGCGGCAAGGCTCGTGGTGGCGGCGGTGGTGCGAAGAAGAAGCGCGCCGCTCCGGCCAGCAAGGAGAAGAAGGGGGCCCGTGCGGCCGGCGCAAAGAAGGCTGGCGGCGTGAAGGCGGCGACCGGTCGGAAGGCGGGCGCCGCCAAGAAGGCGTCTGCGGCGTCGGCCGCTCCCGCGGGTGCGAAGAAGGCGGCTGCGGCCAAGCCGGCCAAGGCCAAGTCGCCGTCGAAGGCGAAGAAGGCCGCCAAGGTTCCGACGAAGAAGCCGAAGGCGCCGCGCCCGAAGAAGGCGACGGCGACGCCGTCTAAGGCGAAGGCTTCGCCCAAGAAGAAGAAGTAAAAAGGGCAGGGAAGGGTTGGCGGTTGACACCGTCGCCTGGTGGCCGGCGCGCAACCAGAGGCTGTCGCGCGGTCCCGGACAAAAAACAAAAACGGCCCTTCTCAGGGCCATCAAAGCACGTCGGGAAGGTGTTGATTGTCGTGTCGTGGTCGGTCGGTTGCCTTGTCTGTCTGTCTTGCTTGCTGGCGTTTGTTTGTTTGTTTCATGTGTGGATGGTGTTTGCGTGCCGCGGTGGTTGGATTGTGGGGTCGTTGGCGGGCGTGGGCGGCGGCGCCGCGGTTGGTGTTACATAAAGTGTATTTTACTTTTATTATTTTTACCTATTTATTTTGCGCCGCGTTTGTTTGTTTGTCTTGGTGGTGGTTTTGGAATAGTCTTTTTTGCTTTGCTTTGCTTTGCTTTCCGGGCGTCACGTTTTGTGCCGTGGCCTGTGTGGGTGGCGCTATTGACGCTTGCGACTTGGCTCGGCCGGTGCGGTGCTTTTTTTTTTTTTTTTTTTTTTTTTGGAAACGGCGGCGCCGGGCCGGGCCGGGCCGGGGGTGGGACGACTGGACTGGACTGGAGAGTGAGTGGGGAACTAGTCGTTGCGACCGACAAAGTTTTGCTCGCGACGGAGAGACGTTAGTGGCCCTGAAAAGGGCCGTTTTGTTTGTTTGGCGGTGTGCGGGTTTAGGCGCGCTCGCCGCGGATGCGGCGCGCGAGCTGGATGTCCTTGGGCATGATGGTGACTCGCTTGGCGTGGATTGCGCACAGGTTGGTGTCTTCGAAGAGGCCGACGAGGTAGGCCTCGCTGGCCTCCTGCAGGGCCATGACTGCGGAGCTCTGGAAGCGCAGGTCGGTCTTGAAGTCCTGGGCGATCTCGCGCACTAGGCGCTGGAATGGCAGCTTGCGGATGAGCAGCTCTGTGCTCTTCTGGTAGCGCCTGATTTCTCGCAGGGCGACGGTGCCCGGCCTGTAGCGGTGGGGCTTCTTGACGCCGCCGGTGGCGGGCGCGCTCTTCCTCGCCGCCTTGGTGGCGAGCTGTTTGCGCGGCGCCTTTCCGCCGGTGGACTTGCGGGCCGTTTGCTTTGTCCGGGCCATGGCTACTGCGGATGCGGATGCGGCGTGGAGGATATGCGTGCGCGACGGCGTCCGGTGCTGCCTTGACAACGGGCCCGCGCGCCCCGGGTGCTGCGCTTATATGCCCTCGGTGCGCGGTGGTGGGGGGAGGGGAGGGCGGGCCGCGGGGCCCCAGAGTCTATATAGGGGGGCGGCGCGCGCGCTGGGCGCCACAACCGTAGCCGACTCGCTAGCGCCGGGTGAGGAGCTTGCCTTGCTTTCTTGTTTTTTATATTATTGTGGTTGAGACGCTTGAAGAAGAAGAAGAATGACAGGCCGCGGCAAGGGAGGAAAGGGGCTCGGCAAGGGTGGCGCCAAGCGGCACCGCAAGGTGTTGCGCGACAACATCCAGGGCATCACGAAGCCCGCGATCCGCCGCCTGGCGCGCAGGGGCGGCGTGAAGCGCATCTCTGGTCTGATCTACGAGGAGACGCGCGGAGTGCTGAAGGTGTTCCTGGAGAACGTGATCCGCGACGCGGTGACGTACACTGAGCACGCCAAGCGCAAGACTGTGACGGCCATGGACGTGGTGTACGCCCTGAAGAGGCAGGGGCGCACCCTGTACGGTTTATCTGTCTCGCGTGTGT